>NW_028160294.1:0-50624 GCF_964263955.1 Coregonus lavaretus | reverse complement strand
CAGAATACACACCAGGATTATCATGACACACATGATGAAGGAGAGGATGAGACAAGAGAGAGGGGGAGAGGGGGAAAGGAGAAAAAAGAGAGAGAGGTGGGTGAGGGAGGGAGAAACAGACAAAGGGAGAGAGAGAGAGAAAAAGGGGAGGGAAGGAGGGAGGGAGGGAGGGAGGGAGGGAGAAATAGAGAGAGAGGGGGAAGGAGGGAGGGAGGGAGGGAGGGAGGGAGGGAGGGAGGGAGGGAGGGAGAGAGAGAGAAATAGAGAGAGAGGGGGAAGGAGGGAGGGAGGGAGAGAGAAATAGAGAGCCTGGTAGTGTGTGTGTGACTTACAAGGTGCGTAGTTTTGGCATGTGGTTGAAGCTGGAGACTGGGATGCTGCTGATGTTGTTGTTGTTCAGAGTCCTGGAAGAGACAGAGAGAGAGAGAACAGAGGGAGCATGACAACACGCAGTACAGAGACACAATGAAACACACCACAGAGTCTCTCTCCTCTCTTCCTCCATTTCACCTCACTTCTCTGCCTCAACTGTTCTACTTCTACAAATTGGCTCCCTATTTAAAAAGAAGATGGAGAACAAGCTATGAAGGAAAAATACTGGAGTTTTGGTGCAGGTACAGCCAACTAGCGCAAAAATAATATTGCAAAATTGTCAAAACGATACGATACGATATATCATCAAAAATAATATCCCGATATGTAACTGTATCAATCACTACTTTCTCCCCTTACCGCTGACTTAATTCCCTTACTAACGGCAACCCTCCCCTTTATCTTCTACTCAACCCTCTCTCTCTTCCTCTCCTCCTCGCCCCACCCCATTTCTCTCTCTATTCCATTGGGAATATAACACCTCTTCCCACACAGATGGGACACCTTCACATTCATGCCCTCCCACCTCCCACAAACACATTATTTATGTGCACACACAGACCAATCTCCCATCCCCACCCCCTATAGCGGGCATCAGGTGCAGAGCAGAGGAGGTCATTTCAATCAGCCTAATAACCCCACAGTCTCCTACCACTACCCGACTATAATAACATCCCCTCCATCCTATTAAAAACCTACTCACACTATTTCCACAGCCCACAACCCCAACCTGCTCTCCACCATACACACCCTTACTGTCAGTCCCTAGACCCCCAGGCAACATGAATTAATGGGCCATGATATTAATGAACCAATAAGGCTGGCCTGCAGGGACCAATGACTGACTGGATAAATAAGGTTGGCGCCTGGTTATGTTAGTTATTAGTAATGGTTATTAGAAGTGTAGTGTCTTAATTTCAAAAACATGCTTTTTGCTTAATAAATCAAGAAGGGGTAAATGTAAATGTGTGGTTTAATAATATGAGGTAGTGTGTGTGTGTGTGTGTGTGTACAATTCTATGTGTCTGTGTTAGAGTTTGTGTATTAGACCAACCTTGTTGTCAAGCATTAGCACGGAAACAAGCAACGAACCACACCCCTCTTACCCCTAACTCCACCCCCAGAAATATTTCTCACACTCATCCTCTCTACCATTCTTTACACCCCACAGTGCACAGTGTGTGTCTTACAGTACTTCCAGGCCCCTCAGTGCTCTGAAGGCTCCGTCCTCGATGCAGCTGATGTGGTTCTTATCCAACTGACTAGAGACAAAACAGAGACAGAAAGCATTAGAAACATACACACACACACACAAACAAACACAGACAAACAATTGTGCAATGCACTGCAAAATGTTCTTGCTCTCTATCTATCCCTCTCTCACCAATTTTAAACAGTCACATACATTAAATAAGCAGCCATTTGTAAACGTAATCGATAAACATAATCTATTCCAATACCAGCTACTCAACACAATAGCCCGATGGTCTAAAGCACTGTCATCAATCTTACAAACTATAGCATTTTCCCTATAGACCAGGCATAATCATGCACGCATGAATGCATGCAGGCAAAGATGTGCGTACACACACACACCCACACTCTGTCCTCAGAGGGCAGATATAATCACTGATAGGGAGTACACTGAGTGTGGGTAAATCGATGGTGATCTCTCCACATATAACCGTAGGAGAGTTAGGCACACTGTGCTGACCATTTCTCTACTGTGATAGCACCATCAATCAGTATGTGTGTGTGTGTGTGTGTGTGTGTGTGTGTGTGTGTGTGTGTGTGTGTGTGTGTGTGTGTGTGTGTGTGTGTGTGTTAATCTCCAGCGATAGCAGTATAAATCACAGCTCCATCTGTGTACAGGGTGAAAGCTAACCCACTCCGTCACTGTGATATACTGATGCCACCTAACTGACTGGGGATACGCACATTAGCATACACAGAGCTGACAGACAGAGAGGCTCAATACAACGTGTGTGTCAGTGTGTGTCTGCGTATGTGTGTATAAAACTGATCTGATATGATAAAAAATACGATATTATGAACAAGTACATGTTGCTCCTTTGTCTTAGTGTTATATGAGATCATTCTGATGCTATGACAATATGTCAAGTTAGTATTGAGAGTGAAGAGACATTCATTCATTAATTCATCCATGGATTAATTAATTAATTAATTAATCCATTCAATAATTAATTAATTGATTCATTTATTAATTAATTCACTAATCTGATACAGAGACTGAAGAGTCACTCACAGGTTCTTGATGTCTGTAGCTCCTCTGAAAGCCTTCCTGGGGATGGACTGGATGTTGTTCTCACTCAGATCTCTGTGAAGACAACAATATGAGAACGTTAGATCAAAGATACTGTACCCAACCTCTAGAAGCTAATATACATATATCACACAGCCAGGAGAGATAGAGAGCTTTGTAGGAGGGAAACATTGTGGGAGCATTGTGACACATTGGTAGTGGATAGGCTGAGTTTCCTTCATAAAAATGCTTTGCGACAGAAGTGAAAGCTCTCTTCTAGCCTGAACGGAATGTAGTTTTTATTTAATTGTACAGTAGTTCCTAACAAAGACCAGAGAATACCACTCAGCTGTGAGTAAAAGCTTCCTGAGGACTAAACAGCATTATTTTCTTTATCCAGATAGAAAGGGAAAATATGCATGTCATTCATCTGTATAGCTGTATGTATCTGTGCCAAAAAGCCCTAGGTGTGGCGCGTCATGCAGAGGGCTATAGTAGAGTAGGTAGCTGGTGTTCACTCATGCTAAAACATTCCCTAAGGACCCCTGTGAAACCCAGTGAGAGGTGTCCTGCTCAGTGCCTGCACACAAACCCTCCAAACAGGCAGCAGAGTAGGCAACCAAGAGAGGTCCTATTAGATACAGATGGTGCATGGGTCCAGACAAAGAGGACTGGATGAAATGTTGCGTGTGTGTGTGAGAGAGAGAAGGGTTGTGTGTGTGTAGAGAGAGGTGAAGCGTGAGAGATGGAGTGAGTGGAGGGGAAGGTTATAGTTAGAAGAGGAGGAGGGAAAGGAAGGAAGAGAGAGAGAAACACAAGTAGCCATAGTTTTAATTAGCATGTCTTTGTTTGGTGGCTAAATGGTGTGCTAACCTCTTTCAGAGAGAGGCTGTCCCTCTTGCCGTGACACACACACACGTGCACATACACACACACACACACACACACACACAAACACAAACACAAACACACACACGAGGGGCTCCTGTCTTATTCCCACAGCCCAACGGACATAAACAGAACACTCATGGCCCCCTTTAGAGAGGCATACAGAATCTCTTTCTGTCCATCTCTCTACCTCCTTCTCTCTCCCCGTCTCCCTCCCTCTCCCACTCTCTCTGGTTCATCTCACAGTTCTCCTTTGGTATGTTGATTTATGATTTCACAGACATGGTTTCAACATCATACAAAAGTAATGAAAAAATACCTGGTGCCACAGAGAACAGTAAGAGTTGTGCAATCTATCTAATGAATGGTTCCTTGTTTCTTTATACTCTAGCAGCAATTAAAACAGCCGTCTGCAGGCCGCTGCAAATATACCACAATTAACCGTGGTATTTGCACAGTCGCTATTTTGAATATCCATGACACTCTCTTTCCAGGTCAACCAGTAAACTTTTAAAATATGTCCTAGTATGTTTGAACACGCACGCACGCACGCACGCACACACACACACACACACACATTCTCCAGTAGCAACTATAAGGCAGGTCTTAACTGGGCTCTACTGTAAAGGTTGAGTGTTGTATTAGTCAATGACTGTAACATGCCTTTTCCTGTCTCATAGGCTCATGTCATTAAAATATGACTGTGTATTTAACATGACATGACTTCACAGAAGAGCAACAGTGATGAAATGAAAACATTCACCTTGAATAAACTAGAGGAGAAGCCGGCCAATTATCTAAACAACACAACATTCCTCACCTATAGACAGCAGCTTTACCTGGCTCCTGTTCACACTCATGCATGTACGTGGACATGAGTCTTCTTCTAACCTTGTAATCACCTCTCTGGTGTTAACACTCTGTGGTATGGTACTGACAGACCGTGGTATACCTCTCTGGTGTTAACACTCTGTGGTATAGTACTGACAGACCGTGGTATACCTCTCTGGTGTTAACACTCTGTGGTATGGTACTGACAGACCGTGGTATACCTCTCTGGTGTTAACACTCTGTGGTATAGTACTGACAGACCGTGGTATACCTCTCTGGTGTTAACACTCTGTGGTATGGTACTGACAGACCGTGGTATACCTCTCTGGTGTTAACACTCTGTGGTATGGTACTGACAGACCGTGGTATACCTCTCTGGTGTTAACACTCTGTGGTATGGTACTGACAGACCGTGGTATACCTCTCTGGTGTTAACACTCTGTGGTATGGTACTGACAGACCGTGGTATACCTCTCCATCCAGACACAGAGATGAGACAAGGCTTCCAGCACAGATGTACACTGTGGTGTGTGTGCGCGTGTATATGTGTGTGTACTACATTACCAAACGTATGTGGACACCTGCTCGTCGAACATCTCATTCCAAAGCCATTGACATTAATATGGAGTTGGTCCCCCTTTGCTGCTATAACAGCATCCACTCTTCTGGGAAGGCTTTCCACTAGATGTTGGAACATTGCTGCGGGGACTTGCTTCCATTCAGCCACAAGAGCATTAGTGAGGTCGGGCACTGATGTTGGGCGAGTAGGCCTGGCTCGCAGTCGGCGTTCCAATTCATCCCAAAGGTGTTTCATAGGGTTGAGGTCAGGGCTCTGTGCAGGCCAGTCAAGTTCTTCCAAACCAATCCCGACAAACCATTTCTGTATGGACCTCTTTGTGCACGGGGGCACTGTCATGCTGAAACAGTAAAGGGCCTTCCCCAAAATGTTGCCACAAAGTTGGAAGCACAGAATCGTCTAGAATGTAATTGTATGCTGTAGTGTTAAGATTTCCCTTAACTGCAACTAAGGGGCCTAGCCCAAATCATGAAAAACAGCCCCAGACCATTATTCCTCCTCCACCAACCTTTACAGTTGCCACTATGCATTGGGACAGGTAGCATCTCCTGGCATCCGCCAAACCCAGATTTGTCTGTCGGACTGCCAGATGGTGAAGCATGATTCATCACTCCAGAGAACGCGTTTCCACTGCTCCAGAGTCCAATGGTGACGAGCTTTACACCACTCCAGCCGACGCTTGGCATTGCACATGGTGATCTTAGGCTTGTGTGCGGCTGCTCGACCATGGAAACCCATTTCATGAAGCTCCTTACGAACAGTTCTTATGCTGACGTTGCTTCCAGAGGCAGTTTGGAACTCGAAGTGAGGAAAGACCATTTTTATGCGCTACGCGCTTCAGCACTCGGCGGTCCTGTTCTGTGAGCTTGTGTGACCTACCACTTCGCGGCTGAGGCATTGTTGCTCCTAGACGTTTTCATTTCACAATAACAGCACTTAAAGTTGACCGGGGCATCTCTAGCAGGGCAGAATTTTGACTAAATAACTTGTTGGAAAGGTGGCATCCCATGACGGTGCCACATTGAAAGTCACTGATCTCTTCACTAAGGCCATTCTACTGTCAATGTTTGTCTATGGAGATTGCATGGCTGTGTGCTCGATTTTATAGACCTGTCAGCAACAAGTGTGGCTGAAATAGCCGAATCAACTAATTTCAAGGGGTGTCCACATACTTTTGTATATATAGTGTATATATATATATATTTACGTACAGGTGCATACGTATGTGTGTGTGTGTGTCTGAGTGTCTTTGTGTGTGTCTGTGTGTGCCCTTGCAGTCAGACAAGAGATGATATGAGATGAGATATGAGACAAGCTTCCAGTACAGAAGAACATGGAGCAGAACAATGCATTGCTACAGTGGGGAAAAAAAGTATTTAGTCAGCCACCAATTGTGCAAGTTCTCCCACTTAAAAAGATGATAGAGGCCTGTAATTTTCATCATAAAAACTCAACTCGTCGTGTTTGGAGGACAAAGAATGCTGAGTTGCATCCAAAGAACACCATACCTACTGTGAAGCATGGGGGTGGAAACATCATGCTTTGGGGCTGTTTTTCTGCAAAGGGACCAGGACGACTGATCCGTGTAAAGGAAAGAATGAATGGGGCCATGTATCGTGAGATTTTGAGTGAAAACCTCCTTCCATCAGCAAGGGCATTGAAGATGAAACGTGGCTGGGTCTTTCAGCATGACAATGATCCCAAACACACCGCCCGGGCAACGAAGGAGTGGCTTCGTAAGAAGCATTTCAAGGTCCTGGAGTGGCCTAGCCAGTCTCCAGATCTCAACCCCATAGAAACTCTTTGGAGGGAGTTGAAAGTCTGTGTTGCCCAGCGACAGCCCCAAAACATCACTGCTCTAGAGGAGATCTGCTTGGAGGAATGGGCCAAAATACCAGCAACAGTGTGTGAAAACCTTGTGAAGACTTACAGAAAACGTTTGACCTGTGTCATTGCCAACAAAGGGTATATAACAAAGTATTGAGAAACTTTTGTTATTGACCAAATACTTATTTTCCACCATAATTTGCAAATAAATTCATAAAAAATCCTACAATGTGATTTTCTGGAGAAAAAAAATCTCATTTTGTCTGTCATAGTTGACGTGTACCTATGATGAAAATTACAGGCCTCTCTCATATTTTTAAGTGGGAGAACTTGCACAATTGGTGGCTGACTAAATACTTTTTTCCCCCACTGTATGTAACAGCTTTAATGACTGAAACATCTATGCTTTATGGCTGTAGCTCACTATCTCACTGTTAAGCAAAGAAGAAAATGCACTCGTGGCTGGTGATTTTAATGCAGGAAAACTGAAAACAGGAAGTAATAGTGACGCGCTCAATACGGAAGTGGTCCTATGAATCGGATGTTAAACTAAAGGACTGCTTCGCTAGCACAGACTGGAATACAGTGGCTTGCGAAAGTATTCACCCCCCTTGGCATTTTTCCTATTTTGTTGACTTACAACCTGGAATTAAAATGGATTTTTGGGGGGTTTGTATCATTTGATTTACACAACATGCCTACCTGAAGATGCAAAATATTTTTTCTTGTGAAACAAACAAGAAATAACACAAAAAAACAGAAAACTTGGATTTTTGCCCACTCTTCGAGGCAAAACAGGTCCAGCTCCTTCACGTTAGATGGGTTCTGCTGGTGTACAGCAATCTTTAAGTCATACCACAGATTCTCAATTGGATTGAGGTCTGGGCTTTGACTAGGCCATTCCAAGACATTTAAATGTTTCCCCTTAAACCACTCGAGTATTGCTTTAGCAGAATGCTTAGGATCATTGTCCTGCTGGAAGGTGAACATCCGTCCCAGTCTCAAATCTCTGGAAGACTGAAACAGGTTTCCCTCAAGAATTTCCCTGTATTTAGCGCCATCCATCATTACTTAAATTCTGACCAGTTTCCCAGTCCCTGCCGATGAAAAACATCCCCACAGCATGATGCTGCCACCACCATGCTTCACTGTGGGGATGGTGTTCTCGGGGTGATGAGAGGTGTTGGATTTGCGCCAGACATAGCGTTTTCCTTGATGGCCAAAAAGCTCAATTTGAGTCTCATCTGACCAGAGTACCTTCTTCCATATGTTTGGGGAGTCTCCCACATGCCTTTTGGCGAACACCAAACGTGTTTGCTTATTTTTTTCTTTAAGGAATGGCTTTTTTCTGGCCACTCTTATGTAAAGCCCAGCTCTGTGGAGTGTACGGCTTAAAGTGGTCCTATGGACAGATACTAAAATCTCCGCTGTGGAGCTTTGCAGCTCCTTCAGGGTTATCTTTGGTCTCTTTGTTGCCTCTCTGATTAATGCCCTCCTTGCCTGGTCCGTGAGTTTTGGTGGGCGGCCCTCTCTTGGCAGGTTTGTTGTGGTGCCATATTCTTTCCATTTTTTTATAATGGATTTAATGGTGCTCCGTGGGATGTTCAAAGTTTCGGATATTTTTTTATAACCCAACCCTGATCTCTACTTCAACACAACTTTGTCCCTGACCTGTGTGGAGAGCTCCTTGGTCTTCATGGTTCTGCTTGCTTGGTGGTGCCCTTTGCTTAGTGGTGTTGCAGACTCTGGGGCCTCAGAACAGGTGTATATATACTGAGATCATGTGACAGATCATGTGACACTTAGATTGCACACAGGTGGACTTTATTTAACTAATTATGTGACTTCTGAAGGTAATTGGTTGCACCAGATCTTATTTAGAGGCTTCATAGCAAAGGAGGTGAATACATATGCACGCACCACTTTTCCGTTATTAATTTTTTAGAATTTTTTGAAACAAGTTATTTTTTTCATTTCACTTCACCAATTTGGACTATTTTGTGAATGTCCATTACATGAAATCCAAATAAAAAGCCATTTAAATTACAGGTTGTAATGCAACAAAATAGGAAAAACGCCAAGGTGGATGAATACTTTTGCACGGTACTGTATGTTCTCGGATTCATCCAATAACATTGAGGAGTTTACCACATCAGTCACCGGCTTCATTAATAAGTGCATAGACGATGTCGTCCCCACAGTGACCGTATGTACACATCCCAACCAAAAGCCATGGATTACAGGCAACATCTGCACTGACCTAAAGGCTACAGCTGCCGCTTTCAAGGAGTGGACACTAATCCCGCTATGACCTCCGACGGGCCATCAAACAGGCAAAGCGTCAATACAGGACTAAGATCGAATCCTAAAACGCCGGCTCTGACGCTCTTTGGATGTGGCAGGCCTTACAAACTATCAAAGATTTCAAAGGAAAACGCAGCCGTGAGCTGCCCAGTGACGCGAACTTACCAGACGAGCTAAATGCCTTCTATGCTCCCTTCGAGGCAAGCAACACTGAGCTATACATGAGAGCACCAGCAGTTACGGATAACTGTGTGATCTCACTCTCCGTAGCCGATGCGAGTAGGACCTTTAAACAGGTTAACATTCACAAGGCCCCGGGGCCAGATGGATTACCAGGATGCGTACTCAGAGCATGTGCTGGCCAGCTGGCGGTGTCTTCATTGACATTTTCAACCTCTCCCTGATCCAGTCTGTAATACCTGCATGTTTCAAGCAGACCACCATAGGTAACCTGTCTAAATGACTATTGCCCCGTAGCCCTCACATCTGTAGCCATGAAATGCTTTGAAGGGCTGGTCATGGCTCACATCAACACCATCATTCCAGACACCCTGGACCAACTCGCATACCGCCCCAACAGATCCACAGATGACACAATCTCTATTGCACTCCACACTGCCCTCTCCCACCTGGACAAGAGGAATACCTATTTGAGAATGGTGTACATTGACCACAGCTCAGAATTCCATACCATAGTGCCCTCCAAGCTCATCACTAAGCTCAGGACCCTTGGACTGAACACCTCCCTCTGCAACTGGATCCTGGACTTCCTGACGGGCCTCCCCAGGTGGTGAGGGTAGGCAACAACACATCCGCCAAGCTGACCCTTAACACGGGGGCCCCTCAGGGGTGCGTGCTTAGTCCCTTCCTGTACTTTCTGTTCACCCACTGCTGCGTGGCCGCGCACAACTCCAACACCATCATTAAGTTTGCTGACGACACAACAGAGGTAGGCCTGATCACCGACAACGATGAGACCGCCTATAGAGAGGAGGTCAGAGACCTGGCAGTGTAGTGCCAGGACAACAACCTCTTCCTCAACGTCAGCAAGACAAAGGAGCTGATAGTGGACTACAGGAAATGGAGGGCCGAGCATGCCCCGAGCATGCCCCCATCCACATCGACGGGCTGTAGTGGAGCAGGTCGAGAGATTCAAGTTCCTCGGAGTCCACATCACTAAGCAATTAACATGGTCCACACACACCAACACAGTTGTGAAGAGGGCACAACAACGCTTCTTCCCCCTCAGGAGGCTGAAAGGATTTGGCATGGGCCCTCAGATCCTCAAAAAGGTATACAGCTGCACCATTGAGAGCATCTTGACTTGCTGCATCAACACTTGGTATGGCAGACTGCAAGGTGCTACAGAGGGTAGTGTGTACAGCCAAGTACATCACTGGGGCCGAGCTCCCTGCCATCCAGGACCTCTATACCAGGCGGTGTCAGAGGAAGGCCCTAAAAATTGTCAAAGACTCCAGCCACTCAAGTCACAGACTGTTCTCTCTGCTATTGCAGATGCACCAATTCTGGAACCAAGAGGACCCTGAACAGTTTCTAACCCCCAAGCCATAATACTATTAAATAGTTAATGAAATAGCTACCCGGACTATTTGCATTGACCCTCTTTGCGCTAACTCTTTTGACTCATCACATACGCTGCTGCTACTGTTTATTATCTATCCTGTTGCTCACTTTACCCCTACCTATATGTACATATCTACCTCAATTACCTTGTACCCCTGCACATCGTCTCGGTACTGGTACCCCGTGGATATAGCCAAGCTAACGTTACTCACCGTGTATTCATTCCTTGTGTTATAATTTGTTTTTCTCTGCATTGTTGGGAAATAAGCATTTCACTGTTAGTCTACACCACAGGAGGTTGGTGGCACTTTAATTGGAGAGGACGGGCTCGTGGTAATGGTTGTAGCGGAATGAGTGGAATGGTATTAAATACATCAAACACATGGAAATGGTTTCCACGTGTTTGATGCCATTCCATTTGTTCCGTTCCAGCCATTATTATGAGCCGTCCTCCCCTCAGCAGCCTCCACTGGTCTACACCTGTTGTTTTTCTAAGCATTTGATTTGATTTGATTACACTGCCAGAGAGAGAGAGCGAGAGAGAGGGGGGGGGGGGGATAGGGAGCGAAAGAAAGAAAGAAACAGACAGAGAGAGAGAGAGAGAGAGAGAGAGAGAGAGAGAGAGAGAGAGAGAGAGAGATAGCGACTGTGACAATAGAAATAGGATAGTGTGTGTGTAAGTGGAGTGAGAGGCAGAATTGACAGCATAGTGGTGAAATCAGCATGGTAAACCTCCCATAATCCTGTTAGCACGCTTTAATACGATTGGACAGGGTTTACACAGCCCCCCTGGTGCTGCTGTCTGATTGGATTAGGCTCCAGGGTCGTGGGGGGTCGGTAGAATTTGTGTGTGCGTGTGTGTCCAGGGTTAATTGTAAACCCTGAAAGAGAGCTAATGAGAGACCTATCTCCTTCCGCCAAAAACCCTCTCTCTCTCTCCCTCCCTCCCTCTCATGTGCTTTATCACTCGCTGTGGCCTTTTTCACTCCCCTCTCCCCTCCCATCTTAATCACTTTTCTCCCTCTTCCTTCGCTTTCTCCCTCTTTCTAACCTCCCACTCTGTTAGTTCTATCCCTCTCTCTGACTTCCCTCCTTCTCCCCCTCTCCCCCCCTCTACCTCTCGCCCTGTCACTTATAACATGGTTTGGACTCTATGATATCCTGTGGCCTTTAAGGATTTATCGACTGGGTCAACTTGTCTCAGGGAGCCAGAGATATATTAAATTTAGCAACTCTACATTTCTGAATTTACACATTCTCAAAATGGCAAACAAGACATTTCTGTGGGTCGCCAATGCTGTGTTTTACATATTTGGTGGTCTTTCTGAGTTGAGTTCTGATTGACTGTGCGGGGATGTAGAAATGTAACATTTTTAAAAGACTTATGCTGATGTGTTTAACAGTAGACATGTTGATGTGAAAGCAGTCGCCACAGAGAGAGGAGAATAGGTCTCCATCATCCACTTATTCTGACTATGAATCTCAGGGTGCAGAAATGCCAACCAGACCACCATACTGCATTACTGGCACACAGCCTGACACTGACAACAAACACAATGCCTGAAAACAAAGATAGCTGTATGAGAAATGGCATGAGAAAGAACACATTTCTTCTCTCTAAATGCATTGAAGACAGAGAGTCTCTCCTGTCTGTAAAAAAGTTCCTTTCTCTCCTCAACTCGTTCTCTCCTGTGGGTTATCACACAGAGAGAGAGAGGTATGCTCAATCTCTGGATGGTGGCACAGGAGACTGCAATCCTGTAGTGTATCTGTGTGTATGTGTGTGTGTGTGTCTGGCTCCTGGCTATATTGTTGGCTCAAGCTCTAGGGCAGGGATCATTAACTAGATTCAGCCGCGGGCCAATCTTTTCTTGAGCGGATGGTCAGGGGGCCAGAACATAATTAAAAATAATTTGTAGACTGCAAATTGACCACAAGAATGTAATATTTGACTAAAACATAATCATTTCAAACCTTTCTTACATTTGTATATGATCACGTGTCTCTCTATTATGCGTGGAAATACTTAGGAACAGATTTCCAAAATTAAAATCACTTTTCCTGGTGTTTTTACCTGGTTTTTTTGTCCAACAGAAACCTTAAAGGGCCAAATAAAACCACCAGTGGGCTAAATTCGACCTTCTGGGCCGCCAGTTGGGGAACCCTGCTCTAGGGTCTGTGAGGTTATCAGATCTCTGCTGTGGAACCTGGCAGCAGACAGCGCCAACAAGCCATAGCAATTGTAACACACACACACACACACATACACCTCAAAGGGTTCTGCTCAACCTTAATGGTCCCATGGAATGTGTCAGAGCCACCCTCTCCCAGACATCACTTTGAAGGTAGAGAAACATATTAGTGATGTTATAATCTGGGTGAATTATAATGATGTCTGAGTCAGTGACCCAGAACATCACAGGCCTTTAGCCTTATTGCTCAGCACATCAGCCTCAGGTTAAAGCCTCTCTGATGATGGAATTTAAAGCTCTTATTGTTTCATACTAGCCAGAAAACACATAGAACCTTTGTTTCTCAATTTACCTGCCTAGTGTGTGTGTGTGTCTGAGAAAGAGGAAATGTGTGTCACGATCGTCTAATGAGGGAGACCAAGGCGCAGCGTTGCGGGTGAACATATTATATTTATTCGACTGATCACACGATCAAAACAAAGAACGAAACGTGAAGTCCTTCGATACACAACCAAAAGGAACAAGAAACCACAAAACACAAAGTGCAAGACAAACAGTTAAATATGGCTCCCAATCAGAGACACCCAGCTGACACTCGTTGCCTCTGATTGGGAGTCACTCAGCCCAACATAGAAAATTAAACATAGACTTACACACCCTGGCTCAACATAACATAGTCCCCAGAGCCAGGGCGTGACAGTACCCCCCCCCAAAGGCGCGGACTCCGGCCGCGCCAAACAACCACAACAGGGGAGGGACCGGGTGGGCACTCCGCCTCGGCGGCGGATCCGGCTCCGGACATGACCCAGGCACGGGTTGTGCTGGACTGACGACGCACACCCCTGGCTTGATGCGTGGAGGAGGAACGGGCCGGACCGGGCTGACGAAGCGCACCCCTGACTTGGTGCAGGGAGCAGGAATGAGCCGGACCGGGCTGACGACGCACACCACTGACCCGGTGCGGGGAGCTTGGACGGGCCGGACCGGGCTGGCGACGCGCACCACAGACTTGGTGCGGAGAGCAGGAACGGGCCGGACAGGGCTGACGACGCGCACCACAGACTTGGTGCGGAGAGCAGGAACGGGCCGTGCCGGACTGACGACGCACACCACTGGCTTGGTGCGGGAAGCTTGGATGGGCCGGACTGGGCTGGCGACGCGCACCACAGACTTGGTGCGGAGAGCAGGAACGGGCCGGGCTGGGCTGTCGACGCACACCGTAGGCTTTGTGCGTGGAGCAGGAACAGGCCGGGCTGGGCTGTCGACGCACACCACTGACTTGGTGGGAATGGCAGGAACAGGCCGGGCCGGGCTGACGACGCGCACCACTGACTTGGTGGGAATGGCAGGAACAGGCCGGGCTGGGCTGACGACGCGCACCACTGACTTGGTGGGAATGGCAGGAACAGGCCGGACCGTACTGGGGACACACACCACTGGCCCCACGCAGGGATCAGGAACGGGCCGGACCGGACTGGGAACACACCCCAGTACCTCTCGCCGTGCCTCCACACTTTCCCTCTCCTCTGTGCCCAGTGGCCCCCCTAACCTGGCGGCCTTCTCTGCCAACGCCTTGCACCGCTCTAACCCGTACACCTGCTGGCCCGACGTCGTGAGCCCCCCCCTAAAAATTTCCTGGGGGTCTCTCCTCCCTCTTGCCAGACTCGCAATCATCTCCTCCCACATCCATCCTCTCTCCTCGTCCCGCTGCTTGATCCAGTCGAGGTTGCCACGGAGATCTGCCAGCGATGGCTCCTGAACACGCTGCTTGGTCTGGTTAAGGTGGTTTCTTCTGTCACGATCGTCTAATGAGGGAGACCAAGGCGCAGCGTTGCGAGTGAACATATTATATTTATTCGACTGATCACACGATCAAAACAAAGAACGAAACGTGAAGTCCTTCGATACACAACCAAAAGGAACAAGAAACCACAAAACACAAAGTGCAAGACAAACAGTTAAATATGGCTCCCAATCAGAGACACCCAGCTGACACTCGTTGCCTCTGATTGGGAGTCACTCAGCCCAACATAGAAAATTAAACATAGACTTACACACCCTGGCTCAACATAACATAGTCCCCAGAGCCAGGGCGTGACAATGTGCAAGAGCTGTTTTAGATTTACCTAAGTGGTCAGACCTAGTTTGACACTACCTTCACCCAAGGTTTCCGTCACTCACAGTTCATTCCTATTGTGCCCTAACAATGATGTAGCACGTCTTTTCAAGTGTGCCGCTACACATGCAAACAGACACACATATTGACCGAAATAAACCCATTTCATTTTTTTTCTTTTAGCCCTTTTTTCTCGCCAATTTCGATCTTGTCTCATTGCTGCAACTTCCTAACGGGCTCGGGAGGCGAAGGTCGAGTCATGCGTCCTCCGAAACATGACCCGCCAAACCGCGCTTCTTAATACCTGCCCGCTTAACCCGGAAGCCAGCAGCACCAATGTGTTGGAGGAAACACTGTTCAACAGACAACAGAGGTCAGCCTGCAGGCGCCTGGCCCGCCACAAGGAGTCGCTAGAGCGCGATGAGCCAAGTAAAGCCCCCACGGACAAACCCTCCCCTAACCCGGACAACGCTGGGCCAATTGTGCGCCGCCCTATGGGACTCCCGATCACGGCCGGTTGTGATACAGCCCGGGATCGAACCCGGGTCTATAGTGACGCCTCTAGCAGTGCAATGCAGTGCCTTAGACTGCTGCGCCACTCGGGAGACCTAACATAAACCCATTTCAATAACAATCGCTACCAACCTTTTGCACCAGAAGTACAGTAATGTATGTGTATCAGCCGTTGCTTTAGGCGCCTGTGTCTGGAGATTATACTAGATTACATCAGTATCAGAGTAGATTACCAGAGATTAAACAGTGATTATAATTGCATTAGCACCATGCAGGGTAATGTCTGGTCTCTGTCTGATTCACTTCATTTACCTCAGATCATTATCTTACCTCAGTCTGTTGCTCCAAATCAAGCCCTACATTCCCATTGACATGGCTGACATTCACAATGTCTCCTGGCCAACCAGCTGTCTGTTCAGGGTCCTAAATCAGCCAAATGTGCTGATGTTTTAATTCTCTGGTGAAGTGATGGGACTGAGGGACGAGAGAGAGAAATAACAACCTAAATTGCAGTTTTCTGGGTGGTATTGAGATGGTGCTCTGTCTCTCTCTTGTCTTCACTCTCTACATGACCACAGGTCAGAAATAAATAAGGATTTGACTGGCTCATTATCCAAAGCCTTTTCTTTCGCTCCTTTCCTGCACTACCTCCATTCTCCACCATCCCCCAACCCCTCTATCTACAGTATATCCGTTAGTACTACTAGAGGTCTAAACCTCACCGCCCCTCTATCTACAGTATATCCATTAGTACTACTAGAGGTCTAAACAATCACTGTCCCTCTATCTACAGTATATCCATTAGTACTACTAGAGGTCTAAACCTCACTGTCCCTCTATCTACAGTATATCCATTAGTACTACTAGAGGTCTAAACAATCACTGTCCCTCTATCTACAGTATATCCATTAGTACTACTAGAGGTCTAAACCTCACTGTCCCTCTATCTACAGTATATCCATTAGTACTACTAGAGGTCTAAACAATCACTGTCCCTCTATCTACAGTATATCCATTAGTACTACTAGAGGTCTAAACCTCACTGTCCCTCTATCTACAGTATATTCATTAGTACTACTAGAGGTCTAAACCTCACCGTCCCTCTATCTACAGTATATCCATTAGTACTACTAGAGGTCTAAACCTCACTGTCCCTCTATCTACAGTATATTCATTAGTACTACTAGAGGTCTAAACCTCACCGTCCCTCTATCTACAGTATATCCATTAGTACTACTAGAGGTCTAAACCTCACCGTCCCTCTATCTACAGTATATCCATTAGTACTACTAGAGGTCTAAACCTCACCGTCCCTCTATCTACAGTATATCCATTAGTACTACTAGAGGTCTAAACCTCACCGTCCCTCTATCTACAGTATATCCATTAGTACTACTAGAGGTCTAAACCTCACCGTCCCTCTATCTACAGTATATCCATTAGTACTACTAGAAGTCTAAACCTCACCGTCCCTCTATCTACAGTATATCCATTAGTACTACTAGAGGTCTAAACCTCACCGTCCCTCTATCTACAGTATATCCATTAGTACTACTAGAGGTCTAAACCTCACCGTCCCTCTATCTACAGTATATCCATTAGTACTACTAGAGGTCTAAACCTCACCGTCCCTCTATCTACAGTATATCCATTAGTACTACTAGAGGTCTAAACAATCACTGTCCCTCTATCTACAGTATATCCATTAGTACTACTAGAGGTCTAAACCTCACTGTCCCTCTATCTACAGTATATCCATTAGTACTACTAGAGGTCTAAACAATCACTGTCCCTCTATCTACAGTATATCCATTAGTACTACTAGAGGTCTAAACCTCACTGTCCCTCTATCTACAGTATATTCATTAGTACTACTAGAGGTCTAAACCTCACCGTCCCTCTATCTACAGTATATCCATTAGTACTACTAGAGGTCTAAACCTCACTGTCCCTCTATCTACAGTATATTCATTAGTACTACTAGAGGTCTAAACCTCACCGTCCCTCTATCTACAGTATATCCATTAGTACTACTAGAGGTCTAAACCTCACCGTCCCTCTATCTACAGTATATCCATTAGTACTACTAGAGGTCTAAACCTCACCGTCCCTCTATCTACAGTATATCCATTAGTACTACTAGAGGTCTAAACCTCACCGTCCCTCTATCTACAGTATATCCATTAGTACTACTAGAGGTCTAAACCTCACCGTCCCTCTATCTACAGTATATCCATTAGTACTACTAGAGGTCTAAACCTCACCGTCCCTCTATCTACAGTATATCCATTAGTACTACTAGAGGTCTAAACCTCACCGTCCCTCTATCTACAGTATATCCATTAGTACTACTAGAAGTCTAAACCTCACCGTCCCTCTATCTACAGTATATCCATTAGTACTACTAGAGGTCTAAACCTCACCGTCCCTCTATCTACAGTATATCCATTAGTACTACTAGAGGTCTAAACAATCACTGTCCCTCTATCTACAGTATATTCATTAGTACTACTAGAGGTCTAAACCTCACCGTCCCTCTATCTACAGTATATCCATTAGTACTACTAGAGGTCTAAACCTCACCGTCCCTCTATCTACAGTATATCCATTAGTACTACTAGAGGTCTAAACCTCACCGTCCCTCTATCTACAGTATATCCATTAGTACTACTAGAGGTCTAAACCTCACCGTCCCTCTATCTACAGTATATCCATTAGTACTACTAGAGGTCTAAACCTCACCGTCCCTCTATCTACAGTATATCCATTAGTACTACTAGAGGTCTAAACCTCACCGTCCCTCTATCTACAGTATATCCATTAGTACTACTAGAGGTCTAAACCTCACCGTCCCTCTATCTACAGTATATCCATTAGTACTACTAGAGGTCTAAACCTCACCGTCCCTCTATCTACAGTATATCCATTAGTACTACTAGAGGTCTAAACCTCACTGTCCCTCTATCTACAGTATATTCATTAGTACTACTAGAGGTCTAAACCTCACCGTCCCTCTATCTACAGTATATCCATTAGTACTACTAGAGGTCTAAACCTCACCGTCCCTCTATCTACAGTATATCCATTAGTACTACTAGAGGTCTAAACCTCACCGTCCCTCTATCTACAGTATATCCATTAGTACTACTAGAGGTCTAAACCTCACCGTCCCTCTATCTACAGTATATCCATTAGTACTACTAGAGGTCTAAACCTCACCGTCCCTCTATCTACAGTATATCCATTAGTACTGCTAGAGGTCTAAACCTCACCGTCCCTCTATCTACAGTATATCCATTAGTACTACTAGAGGTCTAAACCTCACCGTCCCTCTATCTACAGTATATCCATTAGTACTACTAGAGGTCTAAACCTCACCGTCCCTCTATCTACAGTATATCCATTAGTACTACTAGAGGTCTAAACCTCACCGTCCCTCTATCTACAGTATATCCATTAGTACTACTAGAGGTCTAAACCTCACCGTCCCTCTATCTACAGTATATCCATTTGTACTACTAGAGGTCTAAACCTCACCGTCCCTCTATCTACAGTATATCCATTAGTACTACTAGAGGTCTAAACCTCACCGTCCCTCTA
The DNA here is from genome assembly GCF_964263955.1 of Coregonus lavaretus. Taxonomy (NCBI): domain Eukaryota; kingdom Metazoa; phylum Chordata; class Actinopteri; order Salmoniformes; family Salmonidae; genus Coregonus; species Coregonus lavaretus. The sequence goes on along the minus strand of NW_028160294.1, from coordinate 31,557 downwards.
TCTACAGTATATCCATTAGTACTACTAGAGGTCTACACCTCACCTTTCCTCCCTCCCTTGTCTCTTTCTTTCCCTCCACCCCTTTACTCCCCCCTCTTTCTCTGCATCTCTCTCTCACCCCCGTCTCTCTCTGCTCCCCCACCCCAAGCTGTCAGACATAGTGTATTATGGGATGTGTAAAGCCAGTAATTTGTCCTGTCTGTGCTCTAATAGTGCTCTATAGATAGGTCCATTAGTAATGACACATTTATGATGCTTTTAAAAGCCTCTCACGCCATTCGATAACACACCTGTCTCCTGAGAGCAACAGCTCACCTCCTCTGCCCCACACACCCCACACCACTTTTCTAGTCCAGCTACAGTGGGGAAAAAAAGTATTTAGTCAGCCACCAATTGTGCAAGTTATCCCACTTAAAAAGATGAGAGAGGCCTGTAATTTTCATCATAGGTACACGTCAACTATGACAGACAAAATGAGATTTTTTTTCTCCAGAAAATCACATTGTAGGATTTTTTATGAATTTATTTGCAAATTATGGTGGAAAATAAGTATTTGGTCAATAACAAAAGTTTCTCAATACTTTGTTATATACCCTTTGTTGGCAATGACACAGGTCAAATGTTTTCTGTAAGTCTTCACAAGGTTTTCACACACTGTTGCTGGTATTTTGGCCCATTCCTCCATGCAGATCTCCTCTAGAGCAGTGATGTTTTGGGGCTGTCGCTGGGCAACACAGACTTTCAACTCCCTCCAAAGATTTTCTATGGGGTTGAGATCTGGAGACTGGTTAGGCCACTCCAGGACCTTGAAATGCTTCTTACGAAGCCACTCCTTCGTTGCCCGGGCGGTGTGTTTGGGATCATTGTCATGCTGAAAGACCCAGCCACGTTTCATCTTCAATGCCCTTGCTGATGGAAGGAGGTTTTCACTCAAAATCTCACGATACATGGCCCCATTCATTCTTTCCTTTACACGGATCAGTCGTCCTGGTCCCTTTGCAGAAAAACAGCCCCAAAGCATGATGTTTCCACCCCCATGCTTCACAGTAGGTATGGTGTTCTTTGGATGCAACTCAGCATTCTTTGTCCTCCAAACACGACAAGTTGAGTTTTTACCAAAAAGTTATATTTTGGTTTCATCTGACCATATGAAATTCTCCCAATCCTCTTCTGGATCATCCAAATGCACTCTAGCAAACTTCAGACGGGCCTGGACATGTACTGGCTTAAGCAGGGGGACACGTCTGGCACTGCAGGATTTGAGTCCCTGGCGGCGTAGTGTGTTACTGATGGTAGGCTTTGTTACTTTGGTCCCAGCTCTCTGCAGGTCATTCACTAGGTCCCCCCGTGTGGTTCTGGGATTTTTGCTCACCATTCTTGTGATCATTTTGACCCCACGGGTGAGATCTTGCGTGGAGCCCCAGATCGAGGGAGATTATCAGTGGTCTTGTATGTCTTCCATTTCCTAATAATTGCTCCCACAGTTGATTTCTTCAAACCAAGCTGCTTACCTATTGCAGATTCAGTCTTCCCAGCCTGGTGCAGGTCTATAATTTTGTTTCTGGTGTCCTTTGACAGCTCTTTGGTCTTGGCCATAGTGGAGTTTGGAGTGTGACTGTTTGAGGTTGTGGACAGTTGTCTTTTATACTGATAACAAGTTCAAACAGGTGCCATTAATACAGGTAACGAGTGGAGGACAGAGGAGCCTCTTAAAGAAGAAGTTACAGGTCTGTGAGAGCCAGAATCTTGCTTGTTTGTAGGTGACCAAATACTTATTTTCCACCATAATTTGCAAATAAATTCATTAAAAATCCTACAATGTGATTTTCTGGATTTTTTTATCTCTATTTGTCTGTCATAGTTGACGTGTACCTATGATGAAAATTACAGGCCTCTCTCATCTTTTTAAGTGGGAGAACTTGCACAATTGGTGGCTGACTAAATACTTTCCCCACTGTATATTGACACCTAGTGAAACCTAAACCAGACCACATATGTATTAGACAGGAATGGGATTAACATGGTGTCATTGGTGAGGGAATAACTTGATTTATAGCTTTGGCCATGGGAGGTGAAACTAAAAGGGCATTTGTGCATGACGTGTGTGTGTGTGTGTGTATCATTAATTACTCATTAAAACACTAAATGAAGTGTGTTAAAGTTGTTAACAGGCAGCCGCCGCAGCTAAACTACTAAATACTCTCTTCCTGTTTACAAACGGGGTACACACAGAGGTGGGCAGTATTTCTGTTACATGTATTTAAATATGTATTTCAATTACATATGAGCAGGGGTTGGAACCGGTTCAGGGAACAGAACAGAAAACCGTAAAAGATGTTTCAAGGAACAGAAATGGAACCTGGAACGAAAGTGATCCATACTCTTCTGGAATGGAACCACTATTTTAAAACCATGGGAACCGGTTAATAACGTTATTTTACATTCCAGGCATTTTTTTATAGTCCAACAAAAAACGCAGCAAAGCGCCTATGCAAAGCCCTCACGCTGTCACTCAGAAACATATTCCAGTGTCTGCCTGCAAGCTCAACATCTTTGCCAGTGTGTGTGTGCGTGTTTAGGCTACCTGCCCCTCCTCCCTCCGAAGCATATGCTACTGTACTGACGTTACAATCGTGATTCAGAAGATAGGGAGAGAGATTTTTTATTAGCTAAATAATGGATTAACTGTGCTTGTTAAGGATGCTATAGGCCTAGTTATCACGTTTCACGTTGGATTTACTAACTACAAAAAGGTAAGACCTGTTTTTAATTCTGGTGCCACTCTGCACACACAAGCTTGTTAGCTTGCTAGCTCAAACTTGTTAGCTAGATAGCTCAAAGGACATTCAAAGTTCCTCCATAGAAGCCGCTCCTCCTAGGTATAATTCTGTGGACCTAATTCAGATAATGCATGTCATAACAAGATGCCCAGTGCTTCAAGCCTCCTCCTCAACCCTCTCTCGCTCTCTTTCCCAACAGTCAGTCCATCCAACTAAGGTAGATAAAGAACAACATATCACAGTCATGGCAAGTAAAACGTTTCTGTAACCATTACTGAGAATGTTGTTGCTGTTCGGGCCGGCTACTTGCAAATGTATTTCAGTATTTTAAAATACAAGTATTTTGTAGTTTATTTTGATACATTGATCTTGATAGTATTTTGTAATTGTATTTTGTAATTTCTGCCCATTCCTGGGCACACACTCATACACACATGCAAATCTACAGTCATCCTACGTAAAATGAGAGAGGGAGAGATGAAAGAGAGAGAGAGAGAGAGAGAGAGAGAGAGAGAGAGAGAGAGAGAGAGAGAGAGAGAGAGAGAGAGAGAGAGAGAGAGAGAGAGGAAGATGAGAGGAAGATGAGAGAGAGACAGAGAGAGGAAGATGAGAGAACGAGAGAGAGGAAGATGAGAGAGAGAGCGAGCGAGAGAGGAAGATGAGAGAGACAGGGAGAGTGAGAAAAGCAGATAGAGAAAGAAAGACAGCGGTTAGCCCCCTTCAACTCATTACCATGTGAGCTACAGAGGTGAGAGGAGCGGACTGCATCACTGAAAGCATCAGCTATAGCTGGCAAATAGAGAGGGAGAGAAGGGAGAGGGATATGTGTGTTCTGAAGAGACTAATACCAGAGGCAGATCTCATATTATTTATCTTCATAATAGGAGACACTTCAGCAGCTCATATTCAAACCAGCCGTTAGAAAACCACAATGTCTGAACATGGGCAGAGGAGCATGTGTGTGTGTGTGTGGACAGCTGCGGTAGGGGGAAATAAGAGTGGGATAGCTAGGCTTGGGGTGGGTTGCAGACAGCCACACAGCCAGATGATGACATACTGAATGGATTGATGCACTCACAGACAGATGAAAAGAGAAAGAAGGTGTTAAAAGTGGGGGATTAGAGAGAGAGAGAGAGAGAGAGAGAGAGAGAAGGGAGGGTGAGAGAGAGAAAGAGAGGGAGGCGAATAAATACGAGTGTGGATCTCAGCCTGCAGGGCCTTTGGGCGACTGCCAAAACACACTGTGGAGCACCCCTAGAGCCAGTGTGTGTGTGTATGTGTGTGTGTGTGTGTGTGTGTGTGTGTGTGTGTGTATGTATGTGTGTGTGGACCCGGGAAGTGGACCCAGGGAGTGCGTGTGTGGTCTTAGAGCCTCCAAATGTCTGCTCTCCTCAGACAGGTCTAACCTTACCTCTCTCCTCTTTTCCCCTCTCCCCATTTCCCCCTCTCCTCCCCCCAGGTCTTCCTTTCTCCTCGCCCCTCTCTTCTCCTCTCCTCCCCCCAGCTCTTCCCGCTCTTCCCCCTGGCTCTTCCCCTCTCCTCCCCCCAGCTATTTCCCTCTCCTCACCCATCTCTTTCCCTCTGTTCCCCCTTGATCTTCCCCTCTCCCCAGTTCTTCCCCTCTCCTCCTCCCAGTACTTCCCCTCTCCTCCCCCCAGCTCTTCCCCTCTCTTCCTCCTCCTCCCCACAGCACTTCTCCTCTCCTCCCCCCTCTCCTCCCCCAGCTCTTCCTCTGTCCTCCCCACAGCTCTTTCCCTCTCCTCCCCCCAGCCTTTCCCCTCTCCTCCCCCGAGCTCTTCCCCTCCCCTCCCCTCCCCCCAGCTCTTCCCCGTTACCTCCCCCTAGCACTTCCCCTTTCCTCCCCCCAGATCTTCCCCTCTCCTCCCCCAAGCTCTTCCCCTCTCCTCCCCCCAGCTCTTCCCCTCTCCTCCCCCCAGCTCTTCCCCTCTCCTCCCCCCAGATCTTCCCCTCTCCTCCCCCAAGCTCTTCCCCTCTCCTCCCCCCAGATCTTCCCCTCTCCTCCCCCAAGCTCTTCCCCTCTCCTCCCCCCAGCTCTTCCCCTCTCCTCCCCCCAGCTCTTCCCCTCTCCTCCCCCCAGCTCTTCCCCTCTCCTCCCCCCAGCTCTTCCCCTCTCCTCCCTACTACTTATCTCCCACTCTGTATCTCTCTACCTTTTCCTTCTCTCCATTTACCTATAAATCTCAGTGCTTAGTCCTCTCTCACTTATACACCTTCCCCCTCTTTTCCTCTCTAGCTTCTCCTATCCCACGTCTTTCGTTTACACTTTGCACTATTCCTCTACCTCTCTCCTCTCCCTCTCAACCCTCTCACACACTTGTCAGTGAACTAGTAGTAAGAGCTCAGTACTGTGATATGAGGCAATTCTCATCCCCCATAGCTCTCTCTAAATCTCTTCATCTAACAAACACTATGAGGTAGTTCTCCTCCTCTGATCTCCCCCTGTGTTAGGAGGACTTGATGTGAGAGAAAACTGCTTTGTTAAACTATAAACGTTCACTCTCTAGTCTAGGATTCAGGAAGCTATATTTAACACAGCAGCTGATGACTAATTTGGCAACTTGGCACAAATACACAATAACAATAAACAACAGTGAACTACAGTCGTGGTCAAAAGTTTTGAGAATGACACAAATATTAATTTTCGCAAAGTCTGCTGCCTCAGTTTTTATGATGGCAATTTGCATATACTCCAGAATGTTATGAAGAGTGATCAGATGAATTGCAATTAATTGCAAAGTCCCTCTTTGCCATGAAAATGAACTTAATCCCCAAAAAAACATTTCCACTGCATTTCAGCCCTGCCACAAAAGGACCAGCTGACATCATGTCAGTGATTCTCTCGTTAACACAGGTGAGAGTGTTGACGGGGACAAGGCTGGAGATCACTCTGTCATGCTGATTGAGTTAGAATAACAGACTGGAAGCTTTAAAAGGAGGGTGGTGCTTGAAATCATTGTTCTTCCTCTGTTAACCATGGTTACCTGCAAGGAAACACGTGCCGTCATCATTGCTTTGCACACAAAGGGCTTCACAGGCAAGGATAAGATTGCACCTGAATCAACCATTTATCAGATCATCAAGAACTTCAAGGAGAGAGGTTCAATTGTTGTGAAGAAGGCTAACCCTAACCCTAACCCTAACCCAAGAAAGTCCATCAAGCGCCAGGACCGTCTCCTAAAGTTGATTCAGCTGCGGGATCGAGGCACCACCATTGCAGAGCTTGCTCAGAAATGGCAGCAGGCAGGTGTGAGTGCATTTGCACGCACAGTGAGGCAAAGACTTTTGGAGGATGGCCTGGTGTCAAGAAGGGCAGCGAGGAAGCCACTTCTCTCCAGGAAAAACATCAGGGACAGACTGATATTCTGCATTGGACTGCTGAGGACTGGGGTAAAGTCATTTTCTCTGATGAATCCCCTTTCCGATTGTTTGGGGCATCCGGATAAAAGCTTGTCCGGAGAAGACAAGGTGAGCGCTACCATCAGTCCTGTGTCATGCCAACAGTAAAGCATCCTGAGACCATTCATGTGTGGGGTTGCTTCTCAGCCAAGGGAGTGGGCTCACTCACAATTTTGCCTAAGAACACAGCCATGAATAAAGAATGGTACCAACACATCCTCTGAGAGCAACTTCTCCCAACCATCCAAGAACAGTTTGGTGACGAACAATGCCTTTTCCAGCATGATGGAGCACCTTGCCATAAGGCAAAAGTGATAACTAAGTGGCTCGGGGAACAAAACATCGACATTTTGGGTCCATGGCCAGGAAGCTCCCCAGACCTTAATCCCATTGAGAACTTGTGGTCAATCCTCAAGAGGCGGGTGGACAAACAAAACCCCACAAATTCTGACAAACTCCAAACATTGATTATGCAAGAATGGGCTGCCATCAGTCAGGATGTGGCCCAGAAGTTAATTGACATTATGCCAGGGTGGATTGCAGAGGTCTTGAAAAAGACACTGCAAATATTGACTCTTTGCATAAACTTAATGCAATTGTCAATAAAAGCCTTTGACACTTATGGAACGCTTGTAATTATACTTCAGTATACCATAGTAACATCTGACAAAAATATCTAAAAACAATTAAGCAGCAAACTTTGTGAAGACCAATACTTGTGTCATTCTCAAAACTTTTGACCACGACTGTAGAGAGCAACTTGTGTCTGTGTTCTAATGATCATTATGCTACTTCAAGGTTTTGACATGACAACACTAGTACTTGTCTTTGAACGAGCACAAACACACCAAAAACAAGTGTGCAGACGTATAGTTTCAGGCCCAGAGAAGACAAGCGCGTAGTTTAACTAATGTTCCCTCTCATATCCTCCAGCCCAGTTATATCTATTTATTTATCTGGAAACGCAGACGGCAGGAAATAACTCATTAAGCTAAATTATCTCATTTTAAACCAAACCCTAAGGGCTCCATGGATACAGACAAACACAAACACACATGCTGCGGAAAAACACACACACACTCTCACACACATGCTGCAGAACACACACAAACACTCTCACACACATGCTGCAGAACACACACACACACTCTCACACACATGCTGCAGAACACACACAAACACTCTCACACACATGCTGCAGAACACACACACACACTCTCACACACATGCAGCGGAACACACACACACTCTCACACACATGCTGCGGAACACACACACACACACACTCACACACATGCTGCGGAACACACATACTCTCACACACATGCTGCGGAACACACACACACACTGCTGATGCCTTGTCACCTTACACCTGTCCATCACTCCAGTATCCCTGCACATTGTAAATATGGTACTAGAACTGACTGGCCCTGTATATAGTATGCTTGCTTACTTTCTCGTGTTCTGCTTATTTCTTATTTCTCGTGTGTTTCTGTTCTACCTTATGTTCTTTTTAGTATTACATTGTTATTGATTACTGCATTGTTGGGTTTAGAGCTTGCAAGAAAGGCATTTCACTGTACTTGTACACGTGACATAAAAAAACTTGAACCTTGACACAGCAGAGGCATCTGCTGTGTGTGTGTATGTGTGTGTGAGTGTGAGTGTGTGTGTTTGTGTGTGTGTGTATGTGTGCGTGCGTGAGTGTGTGTGTGTATGTGTGTGAGTGTGTGTGTGTGTGTATGTGTGCATGTGTGAGTGTGTGTGTGTGTGTGCGCGTGTGTGTGTGTGTGTGTCTGTGTGTCTGTATGTGTGTGTGTGTGTGTGTGTGTGTGTGTGTGTGTGTGTGTGTGTGTGTGTGTGTGTGTGTCTGTATGTGTATGGTGTGTGTGTGTGTGTGTATGTGTGTGTGTTTGCGTGGTGTGTGTGTGAGTGTGTGTGTGTGTGTGTGTGTGTGTGTGTGTGTGTGTGTGTGTGTGTGTGTGTGTGTGTGCGTGTGTGTGTGTGTCTGTGTGCCTGTGTGTATGTGTGTATGTGTGTGGTGTGTGTGTGTGTGTGTGTGTGTATGTGTGTTAGCATTTGAAAACATGCGCTGCAAATATATAGTTTTGCAGGTGGTGGAGTATGAATGAGAAAAGAGTTCATGGATTTCTGAGAATGTGGTCATTGAATGCATTTTGTGTGAAAGCAATGAAAAATGATTCACAGTTTGGTCCACAAACACTTCTGTTTCGCTGACTGTGTGAAGAGTTTTGACAATGTAACTTCAGTTTTGACCAATGCATGTTAGCAATTGAAAAAAACTGTAACCATGGCAAGGTGATGGGGAATATGACAGAATACAAACAGAGTGGTCGTTCCCTCCGCAAGGCAATCAAACAGGCAACACGTCAATATCGAGACAAAGTGGAGTCGCAATTCAACGAGACGTATGTGGCAGGGTTGACAGACAATCACAGACTATAATAGGAAAACCAGCCACGTCGCGGACACCGACGTCTTGCTGCCAGACAAGCTAGACAAGTTATTTGCCCGCTTTGAGGATAACACAGTGCCACCCACGCGGCCAGCTACCAAGAACTGTGGGCTCTCCTTATCCGTGGCCCACATGAGTAAGACATTTAAACGTGTTAACCGTCGCAAGGCTGCCGGCCCAGACGGCATTCCTAGCCGCGTCCTCAGAGCATGCGCAGACCAGCTGGCGGGTGTGTTTACGGACATCTTCAATCTCTCCCTATTCCAGTCTGCTGTCCCCACACGCTTCAAGATGGCCACCATTTTTCCTGTACCCAAGAATGCAAAGGTAACTGAACTAAATGACTATCGCCCCGTAGCACTCACTTCTGTCATCATGAAGTGCTTTGAGAGACTAGTCAAGGATCATATCACCTCCACCTTACCTGTCACCCTAGACCCACTTCAATTTGCTTACCGCCCCAATAGGTCCACAGACGATGCAATCGCCATCACACTGCACATTGCCCTATCCCATCTGGACAAGAGGAATACCTATGTAAGAATGTTGTTCATTGACTATAGCTCAGCATTCAACACCATAGTACCCTCCAAGCTCATCATTAAGCTTGAGGCCCTGGGTCTCAACCCCGCCCTGTGCAATTGGGTCCCGGACTTCCTGACAGGCTGCACCCAGGTGGTGAAGGTAGGAAACAACATATCCACTTCACTGATTCTCAACACTGGGGCCCCACAAGGGTGTGTGCTCAGCTCCCTCCTGTACTCCCTGTTCACCCATGACTGCATAGCTATGCACGCCTCCAACTCAATCATCAAGTTTGCAGACGACACAACAGTAGTAGGCTTGATTATCAACAACGATGAGACAGCCTACAGGGAGGAGGTGAGGGCTGATTGTGGACTTCAGGAAACAGCAGAGGGAGTACCCCCCTATCCACATCGACAGGACAGCAGTGGAGAAGGTGAAGTTTTAAGTTCCTCGGTGTACATATCACTGACAAACTGAAATGGTCCACCCACACAGACAGTGTGGTGAAGAAGGCGCAACAGCGTCTCTTCAACCTCAGGAGGCTGAAGAAATTTGGCCTGTCACCTAAAACCCTCACAAACCTTTACAGATGCACAATTGACCGCCTGGTATGGCAACTGCACCGCCCACAACCGCAGGGCTCTCCAGAGGGTGGTGCGGTCTGTACAAATAATCACCGGGGGCAAACTACCTGCCCTCCAGGACACCTACAGCACCCGATGTCACAGGAAGGCCAAAAAGATAATCAAGGACAACTACCACCCGAGCCACTACCTGTTCACCCCGCTATCATCCAAAAGGCGAGGTCAGTACAGGTGCATCAAAGCTGGGACCAAGAGACTGAAAAACAGCTTCTATCTCAAGGCCATCAGACTGTTAAACAGCCATCACTAGCACAGAGAGGCTGCTGCCTACATACAGACTTGAAAATCACTGGCCACTTTCATAAATGGAACACTAGTCACTTTAATAATGCCACTTTAATAATGTTTACATATCTTGCATTACCCGTCTCATATGTATATACTGTATTCTATACTATCTATTGCATCTTAGCCTATGCCACTCTGACCATGGCATTGCTCATCCAAATATGTATATATTCTTATTCCATTCCTTTACTTAGATTTGTTTGTATTAGATATTAGTTGTGGAACTGTTAGTTATTACTTGCTAGATATTACTGCACTGTCGGAACTAAAAGCACAAGCATTTCACTATAACATCTGCTAACCATGTGTATGTGACCAATACATTTGATTTGATTTGATTTTGATTTGACTATACAGATACACCAACATACTGTACATGTGCACACGTCTCCATCACACAGTATGAGGTGTAGGACCAGCCATTAATTCCCCTCAGTCATTTATCAAACCCTATCTTGGAGCAATGCACACACACACACATATAACCTTATTTACTATTATGTATTGATTTTTACCTTACAATTTTTCACTCTTTATGCGATGCGCAATGCAGAGCACACCGGAAGAAGAATTATCATTTAATTACCACAGTGAATTATTGTAATGTTTGTTTATGTGTTAATTAATCCCATAAGGGATGGGTTGCCAATTGACGATTTGACACGAAAATAAAATGTCATTCATTCACACACACACACGTGCGCATACACACCCACCCAAACACACATACACACACATAGCCTACTGTACACACACAAACCTTATCTCAGAGCAGCAAAAGGGATGTGGTCAGCAATAAGTCACTACAGACTTCAGGTCTCTCCATTGCTTACAGGAAGACAGCAGTAATCTAATGTACACACAGTGGTGACAGAAGATAACTGATAACATGGATTACAACAATATATTGCATTTGGTAACTCCCTCAGTCATACGGTCTACCTAATATTGCTATAACAGACAGGGGCGTCATGCACCCCAAAACTCTGTGGGGTCCCAAAGTACGTGAGGATGGCTGGGGTGAGGTCTGGAGGGGCGCTAGGTCTTCTGACTGTAAGTTGGAGAATTTCGCTTTTTTTAAACATCTGCAATCTAGAGCCAATATCATTATGCTTAGTTCTACGTCAAAAATATGTATATTTTACTGCATATCTAAGAATACCTCTTGAGCTGTGGTTATTTTTTTAAAGAAACAAAATATTATTTTCTGCATCTCTGCTCAAATCTGGGTAAAAGATTTAAAGTAATGTGAGTCTTATTGAGTACATTTAGTTATTGCTTGCTTTTCTAAAGTTTACCAACCTTGCCAGCAGACATGCCAGCTAAGATAGTTAGACAAGCTAGCTACTCTAACTTGATAGATAGCCTGAAATGGCTTCTTGGTAGCTAGTTATGAGGTTGGGAGATTGGGAACCTATCTGGGCTAGCTAAATCCAACTTCCTAAAAGTGCTAGGTGGCTAGTAGTATTACAGAGAAACATAGAAAAGTATAATTAAAAAAATATATATATTTTTTTAATACAGGACAAATCTGAGGGGGCACTTGCCCCTGTGCCGCCTATGGGCATGACGCCTCTGATAACAGAGGTCATCAACAGCTGGTGTCACCTTCAAAAACTTCTACTGTCTCCAGTCCTAATGAGACAGAGAAGATCAAACTCTCTTTTATCTTGCTCACTCCTGCTTTCTCACTCCCTCTCCCTTTGTTCAACAGTCTTTGAAGCCTTTTGAAGAAAAGGAAAGTTAAATCGAAGGTGACATTAGAGTAAGGACAAAAATAAATAGTTCACTAATCTCATCTGTTAGTGGTCTGTGTATGTATGAATGTATGTGTGTGTGTGTGTGTGTGTGTGTGTGTATGTGTGTGTATGTGTGTGTGTGTGTTGTAGTCTGGAGGGGTTCCACACCAGAGGTGTCGCGGCGGAGATTGGCGAGGTGTTGGTTGCTAGGACACCAAAGGTACCCAGCTGGAATTGGGACTAAGCCTTTAGGGAAGGGCGGTGTGTGTGTGTGTGTGTGTATGTGTGTGTGTGTGTGTCTGTGAACAATGGAGAGAAGGGGCAACAATGGAACTCCTCTGTATATTTGCTCTGTCCTCGTGCACACACACACACACAAGCACACACCCTAGCCTCTGTCTTAGACCTCTATACCCTGCAACCTGAGGGGTGAGAAAGGCAAACTATTCGTCTTTTTTTTCTTCTTTCTCTTTCTCACCACCTCAGCTCTATTCACCCTGACCAGACTGACCAAACCAGCTCCCTGACCAGACTGACCAAACCAGCTCCCTGACCAGACTGACCAAACCAGTTCCCTGACCAGACTGACCAAACCAGCTCCCTGACCAGACTGACCAAACCAGCTCCCTGACCAGACTGACCAAACCAGCTCCCTGACCAGACTGACCAAACCAGTTCCCTGACCAGACTGACCAAACCAGCTCCCTGACCAGACTGACCAAACCAGCTCCCTGACCAGACTGACCAAACCAGTTCCCTGACCAGACTGACCAAACCAGCTCCCTGACCAGAATGACCAAACCAGCTCCCTGACCAGACTGACCAAACCAGTTCCCTGACCAGACTGACCAAACCAGCTCCCTGACCAGAATGACCAAACCAGCTCCCTGACCAGACTGACCAAACCAGCTCCCTGACCAGACTGACCAAACCAGCTCCCTGACCAGACTGACCAAACCAGCTCCCTGACCAGACTGACCAAACACATCCTCCCTGACCAGACTGACCAAACCAGTTCCCTGACCAGACTGACCAAACACATCCTCCCTGACCAGACTGACCAAACCAGTTCCCTGACCAGACTGACCAAACCAGCTCCCTGACCAGACTGACCAAACCAGTTACCTGACCAGACTGACCAAACCAGTTCCCTGACCAGACTGACCAAACCAGCTCCCTGACCAGACTGACCAAACACATCCTCCCTGACCAGACTGACCAAACCAGTTCCCTGACCAGACTGACCAAACACATCCTCCCTGACCAGACTGACCAAACCAGTTCCCTGACCAGACTGACCAAACCAGCTCCCTGACCAGACTGACCAAACCAGTTACCTGACCAGACTGACCAAACCAGTTCCCTGACCAGACTGACCAAACCAGCTCCCTGACCAGACTGACCAAACACATCCTCCCTGACCAGACTGACCAAACACATCCTCCCTGACCAGACTGACCAAACCACCTACCTTACCCACTCCTCTCCCCTACAGAGCAAGGTGATGTGGTAAACTGCCTGGAACTCCCAGTCCAGCACCTCAGTAGGGAGAGAAATAACTAACGGCTGACCACTAACCCATTAGTGGAAAACAGGTGCAGCTCTCGTTTTTCATGTTACAAAATATATTCCAATTAGAGTAATTAAAAAAACACTAATGTATGGGAAATCATGGCCTTCATCAAAATGAATGCGTTAGTTTGTGTGCAATGTAATGGGATGTAGATGAGGGCTGAAGGCGTCAGGATTGTCACAGCTAATGAACCCCTGGAGCGCCAGAGAAATCCTCCCTCATCTACACACACACACACACACACACACACACACACACACACACACACACACACACACACACACACACACACACACACACACACACACACACACACACACACACACACACATATACACACACACGCACATATATGCATTATTATATGCCCAATTGTTGGAAAAATGCTGATCTGATTGGTCAAAAGACCAATTAGTGGGAAAAAAATCAGAATCAGGCTGCCTGTGTAAACGCAGCCTAACTCACACATAACTCCCACCCCTCCATATCACCACTATTCAGCTCATCATCACAACAACAAAAAAACGTGCCTTTCGTGAACTTAACACTCGCACTTGACTTTTTCCTACTAGCACTGACTTTGCTGATAACTTTGCTGAGGAACATTTTACTTAATATGACTGAGATATGTGGTTGTCTCACCTAGCCATCTTAAGATGAATGCACTAAATGTAAGTGACTCTGGATAAGAGCGTCTGCTACATGACTAAAATGTAAAATCACACCATAAACATATTGTCTAGTATCATATCATATTCAGGCGATATTATGATATTTCAGTCCCCCTCCTCTTTTCCCTGTCTCTCACACAATCACGCAGACATACTAATGAAGACTGACATAATAGCGGTCTCATAACAAGTCATCAATCATCACTCATATTCATTAGCATAATGACTGATTGTTCCCAAGTGACATTAAAATGAATGAGCTTTCTGCACTTCATCAGTCTGAATGGAGATGAATGCATGGCAGTACAGTAGACATGTAGAACCAGACAGTTTTCTACTACAGGACCCATCAATCTAGAATACAAGTCCTGCTTAGAAAGACCACAAGGTGCGTTTTTGTTTTACTGTGTGTCACATGTGGCTTTTGTGTGCCCGTGTGTGCCTGTGTATGCGAGAGAGAGAGAGAGAGAGAGAGAGAGAGAGGGCGAGAGAGGTCCCTGGGGAGCAGTGTGTCGCCACACCAGACTGGCATTCCTTGGACAACCAACGGCCAGAGCAGAGGGCATGAAATTAAAGAGAGAGTGAGGGAGGGAGGGAGGGACGGAGGGAGGGAGGGAGAGAAAGAGAGTGAGAAAGAGACAGACAAAGGCTACTAAAAAAGCAGAGGAGAACACAAAAGCTGAGCTCTACACCTTACTCCTGGTGATGAAATGTCTCTGCAACATCCACAAACACTGAACAATCACTAAATATTCAAAATGACAGTCTTTTGCTGATTTTATTTGCATATATTGAAGTCTTTGTACCAGAATGCCACTAAGTTCAAAAATCACTGATGTCAAGAGCAGTAAAAGGGTTAAGTGTACTGTTCTATGAATCACTGTGCTCCTACCCTGTAACCGTGTTACAAATCTCTCTCTAAGTTTTATGAATCACTGTGCTCCTGCCCTGTAACCGTGTTACAAATCTCTCTCTAAGTTCTATGAATCACTGTAGTCTAGCTGTAGTCTCGGCCTGTCTGTCTGTGACCCCTAGGTAAAGGTCACTGTAGATCTCTGCTGTCTTCAGTAGGATCAGTCTTCTCCTCTAGACAGACATTAGGGATCTGTTTTCCTTTACGGGGCCTATATATCTCCTCCTCACAGAAACAGGACACGCACACACACACACACATGCATATATGCACACACACACACATACACATACACACACACATATATATGCACGCACACATGCAGGCAAGCATATACACACACACGTACACACACACACACACTAAAGATGCCTCCACATGCCCCTTCCATACCAGCATGACCTCTGACCCCTGGAAAGAGCAGGAGGCCTCCAGAGGCGTGATGGATATCCCAGACCCAGACGGAGGGTGTGTGGGTGTGTGTGTGTGTGTGTGTGTGTTTCTGGGGTACCTGACAATTGAACATCCTGGAAGTGAAGTCTAATATTTATTTTCCTAGGATTCTTTTACTGCCCCAGTGTTACCGAGCAAACTGTTCTCCCTGAATAACCTGGGTCCGGTTAGAGGAGTTTAGAGGGTTTACTGAGATAACACCCCCCTCCCCCCACACACACAAACTGCACACACCCATGGGAACGACTAAGTGACTAAGGAACCCTGACCCAGGCAATGACCTCCCTTTCCCTCGCTCTCGTTCTCTCGCTCTCTCTTTCTCTTGCTCTCAGATTGGCAGGGTCTTCACTGCGACCAATCCATCTGTTCTCAGTGACAAGGATGAGGATGACATTTGACCAAGGAGAGGAAAGGAGAGGAGGACAGCAGGGGTGGTCATTGATTGATCTTGTTGTTGCAACATAATCTGAAGAAAGTCAGAAGCGGTCACAATAGTCACCATACACCACCACAATGTCCAAGGTCTAACTATTAGCTAAAGACAGATTTGTTAGTGCTGGGGTGAAACAAAAGCCCAGTCACTCTCAAGTCGGATGTCCAAGTTTTATGAATGGAACAACACTGTAAAAAGATAAGGATAATTCTGAGAGACATCTTCTGAAGTGAATGGACTTGAACACAATGTACAGCATAGTTAGTCCTACACACACACACACACACACACACACACACACTCACACACACACACACACACACACACACACAAGCACACACACAGGCACCCACACCAACAAACACATACTGTCAATGAATTCCATCAAAACATTCCATCAAAACATTCCATCAAAACGTTCCATCAAAACGTTCCATTGAAACATTCCATGGTAAGGTGTAAGACGAGAACCAAACAAAGAGGGAATGACCTATGAAAACTGAAAAGAAAAACCTTGGAAGGAAGCGAAGGAAGGAACGAGGGGGTTGAAGAGGGAGGGAGAACAGAGGAATGGGGGGAAGAGGGGAGAGTGGAAGGAAGGAGGGGAGGTTAAGGATGAGCGAGTGAGAGTGGCAGACCAGCGAGATCGCACAAGATTGACTTCAACATTTTATGTCTGTCCATGTCCTGAGGACATCGGGAAATGCCTTCAAAACTGGCCACTAGGGGCAACAGTTAGTGCTATAACCATCAACTTGTGCATCTAATGACTCTGAATGAGAAGGTTGTGTGTTCAATCCCAGTGGTAGACACTCGTTTACATTTTTTTGGTTTTAACTTAACCATTCAGAATGAATACCTAAACTTCATGTTTTAACCCTATCCAAAACCTTAACCCTTAACTTAACCATTCAGAATGAATACCTAAACTTCATGTTTTAACCCTATCCAAAACCTTAACCCTTAACTTAACCATTCAGAATGAATACTTAAACTTCATGTTTTAACCCTATCCAAAACCTTAACCCTTAACTTAACCATTCAGAATGAATACTTAAACTTCATGTTTTAACCCTATCCAAAACCTTAACCCTTAACTTAACCATTCAGAATGAATACCTAAACTTCATGTTTTAACCCTATCCAAAACCTTAACCCTTAACTTAACCATTCAGAATGAATACTTAAACTTCATGTTTTAACCCTATCCAAAACCTTAACCCTTAACTTAACCATTCAGAATGAATACCTAAACTTCATGTTTTAACCCTATCCAAAACCTTAACCCTTAACTTAACCATTCAGAATGAATACCTAAACTTCATGTTTTAACCCTATCCAAAACCTTAACCCTTAACTTAACCATTCAGAATGAATACCTAAACTTCATGTTTTAACCCTATCCAAAACCTTAACCCTTAACTTAACCATTCAGAATGAATACCTAAACTTCATGTTTTAACCCTATCCAAAACCTTAACCCTTAACTTAAACATTCAGAATGAATACCTAAACTTCATGTTTTAACCCTATCCAAAACCTTAACCCTTAACTTAACCATTCAGAATGAATACCTAAACTTCATGTTTTAACCCTATCCAAAACCTTAACCCTTAACTTAACCATTCAGAATGAATACCTAAACTTCATGTTTTAACCCTATCCAAAACCTTAACCCTTAACTTAACCATTCAGAATGAATACCTAAACTTCATGTTTTAACCCTATCCAAAGCCTTAACCCTTAACTTAACCATTCAGAATGAATACCTAAACTTCATGTTTTAACCCTATCCAAAACCTTAACCCTTAACTTAACCATTCAGAATGAATACATAAACTTCATGGTTTAACCCTATCCAAAACCTAAACCCTTAACTTAACCATTCAGAATGAATACCTAAACTTCATGTTTTAACCCTATCCAAAACCTTAACCCTTAATTTAACCATTTGGAATGATGTGGAGCAGGTGGAGCCCAGGGTGCCAAAAGCACTTCAATATTTGACATTTGGAGCAACTTCGAAATTTGACGTTTGGAGAAATGTGGATAAACATCAGAATCTGAAGTCAAATTGGTAAAACCATGACATCTTGTTGGGCAGCCGCCCCAGTTAACGGAATGTCTTTGTGGCTATGTGTTAATATTTGCTCCTGGATTCTGATTCTTCCCTTCTTCTCATTCACTCTCTTTGGAGAAAGGAATGAGAAGGCAGATAGCCAATGGATTACCTAGCAGCAGGGGTGTGTGTGTGTGTGTGTGTGCGCGCGTGCGTGCGTGCGTAGCTTAGGTGATTGGTAAAGCATGCTTGTACGATGAGTATGAAAAAAAAAAAAATGTACAGTGGGGAGAACAAGTATTTGATACACTGCCGATTCTGCAGGTTTTCCTACTTACAAAGCATGTAGAGGTCTGTAATTTTTATCATAGGTACACTTCAACTGTGAGAGACGGAATCTAAAACAAAAATCAAAAAATCACATTGTATGATTTTTAAGTAATTAATTTGCATTTTATTGCATGACATAAGTATTTGATACATCAGAAAAACTGAACTTAATATTTGGTACAGAAACCTTTGTTTGCAATTACAGAGATCATACATTTCCTGTAGGTCTTGACCAGGTTTGCACACACTGCAGCAGGGATTTTGGCCCACTCCTCCATACAGACCTTTTCCAGATCCTTCAGGTTTCGGGGCTGTCGCTGGGCAATATGGACTTTCAGCTCCCTCCAAAGATTTTCTATTGGGTTCAGGTCTGGAGACTGGCTAGGCCACTCCAGGACCTTGAGATGCTTCTTACGGAGCCACTCCTTAGTTGCCCTGGCTGTGTGTTTTGGGTCGTTGTCATGCTGGAAGACCCAGCCACAACCCATCTTCAATGCTCTTACTGAGGGAAGGAGGTTGTTGGCCAAGATCTCGCGATACATGGCCCCATCCATCCTCCCCTCAATACGGTGCAGTCGTCCTGTCCCCTTTGCAGAAAAGCATCCCCAAAGAATGATGTTTCCACCTCCATGCTTCACGGTTGGGATGGTGTTCTTGGGGATGTACTCATCCTTCTTCTTCCTCCAAACACGGCGAGTGGAGTTTAGACCAAAAAGCTCTATTTTTGTCATTGGCAAACTTCAGACGGGCCTGGACATGCGCTGGCTTGAGCAGGGGGACCTGCAGGATTTTAATCCATGACGGCGTAGTGTGTTACTAATGGCTTTCTTTGAGACTGTGGTCCCAGCTCTCTTCAGGTCATTGACCAGGTCCTGCCGTGTAGTTCTGGGCTGATCCCTTACCTTCCTCATGATCATTGATGCCCCACGAGGTGAGATCTTGCATCGAGCCCCAGACCGAGGGTGATTGACCGTCATCTTGAACTTCTTCCATTTTCTAATAATTGCGCCAACAGTTGTTGCCTTCTCACCAAGCTGCTTGCCTATTGTCCTGTAGCCCATCCCAGCCTTGTGCAGGTCTACAATTTTATCCCTGATGTCCTTACACAGCTCTCTGGTCTTGGCCATTGTGGAGAGGTTGGAGTCTGTTTGATTGAGTGTGTGGACAGGTGTCTTTTATACAGGTAATGAGTTCAAACAGGTGCAGTTAATACAGGTAATGAGTGGAGAACAGGAGGGCTTCTTAAAGAAAAACGGACAGGTCTGTGAGAGCCGGAATTCTTACTGGTTGGTAGGTGATCAAATAATTATGTCATGCAATAAAATGCAAATTAATTACTTAAAAATCATACAATGTGATTTTCTGGATTTTTGATTCTGTCTCTCACAGTTGAAGTGTACCTATGATAAAAATTACAGACCTCTACATGCTTTGTAAGTAGGAAAACCTGCAAAATCGGCAGTGTATCAAATACTTGTTCTCCCCACTGTATGCACTAACTGTAAAGTCGCTCTGGATAAGAGCGTCTGCTAAATGACTAAAATGTAAAATGTTAAAATGTAACCATTCTTGGGACCTGAAGTCTTCCGTTTGCTCCCTGAACTAATGCCTTGGCTTTAGCTCAATGGGCTAACACAGTCCTCTGGCGCAAAGGCGACCCACGTTCAAACCCAGTTGGTCACACTTCCACCCTTAAACCAACAAACAGCACTTTACCACACCATAGCTTGGGTGAACAATAAGACAACAACAGAAACGATGGACAGCTCTCATCCGCTGCCTGCCTGTCTGTCCAGACCCCCCGTAGGGCTGCCTGAGAAGCAGCTCTGTATGTGTGTGGAGCACGAGGGGCAGCTCTTTGGGAGCTGTAGCTCTTTGATGTCTTTGTGGAGGGACTCTGTCTCTGATGTCCACGCTCATTAACTCTCTCAATGACAGATCAATCTGAGCACCCACACGCACGACATGCGGGGTAGAGGAGAGGGCGAGAGAGCGTGGAAGAGTGAGAGAGAGAGGGTATGAAAGGAGGATCTAAATAACGGATGTCAGGACTGCCGTATCTACACCTGTAGGAATAAACACTGTCCTTGGCACTACTTTTAAACACACAAACACACACACACACACACACAGAAAATGCCAAGGGAGAGAGAACAACCTTCACACACCCCCATTCCCAGCGCTATACCATCACTTTATTTATTTAACCTTTATTTTACCAGACAGGTCAATTAAGAACAAACTCTTATTTAAGATGACGACCTGACCAACAGTCTATTACCACCTAACACATCCAGTCTAATGTCTTTCATGGTTTTATTATTGTCATGTTCCTCTGCTCTTCACTGTGACCTTCATTGGTTATTCAGGCTTAGTATTAATGGCGTTTTAGCAGTTACCTGTCACCCAGACACAATCCAGGTAGGTCAGACAATGTTAGAGTGGTGTTATAATGGCTACATTATTCAGACATTACACCAGTGTCTCTCGCTCTCAATCTTAATATATTTCTATTTTTTCTTTCTACCTCTCTACAACTTCCTCAAGACATTCTGTCTCTCATAAAGAGCTGCCAAGTAACACTATCTGCAGTTTTACCGCCTCATTACAACCACCACACACACACACACACACATAGACACACACACACCTGCGCAAACACACACACACACACACACACCCCTGCTGCTAGGTAATCCATTGGCTGTCTGCCTTTTCATTCCTCTCTACAAACAGAGTGAATGAGAAGAGGGGAAGAATCAGAATCCAGGAGCAAATATTAGACACGCACACAAACACAGACACAAACACCGACACACACACACACACAGACACACAGACATACACGCACGCAAATGCACATGCACACACACATTACACTGGCAAGAACACACAAATGTTAGTGCACACACACACAGAGCTCATCTCAATTCTAAATATTTAAGAGACGTAATTAAAACCACTGCAGTGTTCCATCTCTCTCTCTCTCTCTCTCTCTCTCTCTCTCTCTCTCTCTCGCTCTCTCTCTCTCTCTCTCTCTCTCTCTCTCTCTCTCTCTCTCTCTCTCTCTCTCTCTCTCTCTCTCTCTCTGTCCATCTCCCTCTCTCTCTCTCTCTCTCTCTCTCTCTCTCTCTCTCTCTCTGTCCATCTCCCTCTCTCTCTCTCGCTCTCTCTCTCTCTCTCTCTCTCTCTCTCTCTCTCTCTCTCTCTCTCTCTCTCTCTCTCTCTCTGTCCATCTCCCTCTCTCTCTCTCTCTCTCTCTCTCTCTCTCTCTCTCTCTCTCTGTCCATCTCCCTCTCTCTCTCTCTCTCTCTCTCTCTCTCTCTGCCTCTCTCTCTCTCTCTTTCCATCCCTAGGCTAGAACTGCAGTGTTTGGAAAACTGAAGAGAAATACGGAGTAACAGTATATGGGAATCCTCTCGATAGACCTTGCCCTCTCCCTGACACACACACACACCATTCCATTTAGAGTGTTTGCAAAGAAAGGGACAGGTTTTGTCTATGGGAAGACAACCATTGCAGAGGAACATTAACTGACAGAGTTAATGATATATTACAACACCCCGCTGTGCAAACACAGCAACCAGGAGTCACAGCACAAACAGTTTGGTTACTAAACTCTGTTTCCTGTCGGGACCTGTAGGGATACCGAGGTAAACCCCAGGTCTCTCATCCGTTTCCTCCTGCTAAACCAGGGTAAAATCCCTCTTTTTATCACTGTGTTTGCTTAGCTGAGCTTTGTAATGCAACCCAGCCTTCTGTCACACTAACAGAGATTCAGGAGAGGGAAGGAATCTTATGGATGCAGTGTGTGTTTGTGTGTGCTCGCTAAACAGCCACTTCTGATAAACCAAACCAGGGTTAGTCTGCAGAGAGCTGTTCTCATTTCAAACATCATTTATTTAACAGCCCCCTGTGTGGCGCCTCTGACACACACAAAGTGACAGAAATTCTGTTTACCCCTCCAAGCACCAGCGATCAACCTCATTCCCTCCTTCCTCTCGTCTTCTTCCACTCCCTCCCTCCATCCCTCTCTCCTTCTATCAGATGGATGGAGTGCTTTGTCACCCAGTGCGGTGCAGCCTGCAATATTAATCTAACAGAATAAAGCCCATCTCACACTCAATGAATTTTCATAAACTCTGTGGGAAGGTTTGGCGTTGACTGACTAATGAAGGGCTATAGCTGGAGAGGCCTGACACACACACACACACACACACACACACACACACACACACACACACACACACACACACACACACACAGGCTCATTATCCAGCCTGGGACAGTGGCTTTGTTTGTGTCGTTGGCATCTGACAGTGATTTATGACGAAAGGGAGTCACGCTACACCAGATACACAGACACACACAAACACTAACACACAAAGGAAGGTTACATCTCCAAACACACGCACAAAGAAAGGTTACCAGCCCATCAACAATGACACTGACAGCACCAGTGGTTTGTCCTTTAGAGGGCTTGGATACCAGGGTTGGGGTCAGATCCATTTCAATTCGATGCAGGGGATGAATTGAAAACCTCAATTGAAGAAATGAAAAGTGTTTTTCTTTTTCAATTCACTTCCTGAATTGCTGAGTTAAAAATGGAATTGACCTTGATCCCAGCTGGATACTGTATGTGGCAGTAACCAATGGTGTAATTCCTTAGGCAGAATCAAACGGGAATAAACAGGGTGAGTGTGTGTGTGCGTGCGTGTGTGTGTGCATTTATGTGTATCACTGCCACACCCAAAGACAGAGAGAGATTACCATGCCCTCTGCAGGGCCAGATGTGTCTGTATGGACATGCTGTATCCACCACATCCAAAATCTATTACCCCTACCTTGAATATTTCACATTCCTTCATAGGCCTTGGTTTAACTGCTAATCCACTGCACCTTTTTCCCAACTACTGGTTAGAAACACACACACACACACACACTGATCCCACAGGGAATAGCTTTCCTCTGAACACACAGAGTGCTAAATCCATTGTGGGTGTTAAGCTGCTGCTAGGAGGTGAGACATACAGTGGCACAGGACAGACCAGAAACAGAAACATGATACACTGTCTGTTAATGTGGAGGAGGACAGAGGAGGGGAGAGAGGGAGGCAGGCGGACAGGGCCTCTGATGATACAGGGTCTAGAAATCTGAGGAGGGAGAGAGGGGTTAACGGAAAGGAGGAGACGGAGAATTATGGGAAACTATAAATGTATGTGTGGGCATTGCCCAGATAAACACAAACATACACACACAGTGAGTCATCCTTAATAAGTCATTTCTACATTTTTAATTTAGGGTGTGACAAGTTACTGAGAAGTAGGCTCTTGTTGGTTCCATTGTAGATACAGATATAGTACTCCTGAAAGAGGAGTATCCCATTGCCCGGTAGAGAGGTGACAGCTCCTCATCCACCCACACTATCCCTTTACACACACTCATATCCAATCAACACACATTAACACAACTATTACACAGCCCCACCACACACTCTCATATTCAAATCATCATTAAGAGAACAATGGGTGCTTTATACAGCGTATTGATAACATCAACCCAGTGGTAGAGTAATTACAGCAGATTATCACTTTAAAGTTGCTACTTAAATAGTTAGTCAGCCACATAATAAGGCAATAGTATGACACACACTCACACCCTGCAGCACTCTCTGCCACTGATACCTGCAGCATAGTTATTCCATTTTACCACATCATGTCTAGGGCTGTGGCGATACCTGTATCGCAATCTTTTTCCATGGCAAAAATGTTAACACAAAGCAGACCTAACTCTTTGGTCCTTTAAAAACCTGCTGTATGTAAAATATTGTGTGCTATAGCTTGGAAAATAAATAAATGTGACTCTGGGTGACAACATAATGATGTTTGTTTCCAAAATTAGGGCTGTTTTTTAAAAGAAGTTACATCCGCTTTGGGTTTTGTTTCCTTGCCACGATACTAACGAGTATCGTGATACTGGTATCGTCCCGGCCCTAATAATGGCTTCATAAGATCTGTTTTCATTGACCTCCTTCACTCATGCTGCCAAACATGCCCTCGTAAAACTGACTATCCTACCGATCCTTGACTTCGGCGATGTCATTTACAAAATAGCCTCCTACACTCTACTCAGCAAATTGGATGTAGTCTATCACAGTGCCATCCGTTTTGTCACCAAAGCCCCATATACTACCCACCACTGTGACCTGTACGCTCTTGTTGGCTGGTCCTCACTACATATTCGTCGCCAAACCCACTGGCTCCAGGCCATCTATAAATCACTGCTAGGAAAATCTCTGCCTTATCTTAGCTCATTGGTCACCGTAGCAACACCCACCCGTAGTATGCGCTCCAGCAGGTATGTCTCACTGGTCATCCCCAAAGCCAACACCTCCTTTGGCCGCCATTCCTTCCAGTTCTCTGCTGCCAATGACTGGAACGAATTGCAAAAATCTCTAAAGCTGGAGACTCTTATCTCCCTCACTAACTTTAAGCATCAGTTGTCAGAGCACCTCACCGATCACTGCACCTGTACACAGCCCTTCTGAAATTAGCCCACCCAACTACCTCATCCCTATATTGTTATTTATTTAGCTAATTTGCACCCTAGTATCTCTATTTGCACATCATCTTTTGCACATCTAGCATTCCAGTGTTAATACTAATTGTAATTATTTTGCACTATGGCCTATTTATTGCCTTACCTCCATAACTTGCTACATTTGCACACACTGTATATATATTTTCTGTGGTATTTTTGACTTTATGTTTTGTTTTACCCCATATGTAACTCTGTGTTTATCGCACTGCTTTGCTTTATCTTGGCCAGGTCGCAGTTGTAAATGAGAACTTGTTCTCAACTGGCTTAACTGGTTAAATAAAGATGTAATAAAAATAAAATAAAAATCAAGAATACCTGCTCTTTATAGACTGAGGACAGGGTCTACATGATCAGTTATCAGAGAGAGGGAGAAAGAGAGAGAGAGCGAGAGAGACAGACAGACAGACAGAGAGAGAAAGAGTAAAAGGTAGAGAGAGAGAAAAACCTCCCTCTTTCTTCTCGTCTCTAGCATTCATTCTCTCTCCCTGAGAGCTCGTGCATTGGCAACAATAGTGTGGCTGTGTGTGTGTGTGTGTGTGTGTATGTGTTTGTGTGTGTGTGTGTGACTGTGAAAGCCACTCCAGGGTACTCCAACCAAGGCCAGTCACAGCCAGCCTGACGATTGAAGATCGGAATTCAGAGAGGGGACAAAGACAGAGGAAGAGAGGAAGAGAGGGATAGAGTAAGGGTTGGAAGAAGAGAGAGAAGGGGTGCGAGAGAGAGTCATAGGTTCTAATCAATACAAAAATTATACAGGTTTGTAGACGGTTTAGTTATTTAGCAACAAAACGACGCATGCTCAATATGGGGCAAAAAAGACGGCTTTGGCTTAGAGTGTTGACAACATGTAAATTATATTTAGTCTCCAATGTTTATTTAAAACATAAATACATTTGCACAATCAGCACTTGTTGTCTCTGAAATACATCCTTACAGTTATTGGTTAGCTAGCTAGAGAATTTTTGCCATATAAGCATAGAAGTGACATCAGTCAAAACACCTCAAAACAAGACATGGTATCAAGAAAAATATCAAACTAGCTGAAACGAGCCACCTATGATTCCCCACATGGCAGCTTCGTGTCATTGTTGCTAGCTATCTGGCCATCCAGAATCAAAACAACACATGGACTTCTGCCCCATTGAAGTGCGCACAGCGTTTTCGTGACGTTGCCAGCTAACCCGTCTATACATGTAAAGTATCATGCCGCTCTTGTCATGACATTTCTATCTGTAACGTTCAGCCTGACTCTAAGATAAAGAGACTAACTGGTCTCATAATTGTACAAGGACCCTCCCTCTCTTTCTCGCTTTCTTTCTCCTCCCTTCCACCCCCGTTGATTGACATCCCCTCTGCCTGCCTCCTGGCCTGCTAAAAGAGAGGGAGTGGGTGAGTGAAAGAGAGGGAGTGGGTGAGTGAAAGAGAGGGCGTGGGTGAGTGAAAGAGAGGAAGTGGGTGAGTGAAAGCGAGGGAGTGGGTGAGTGAAAGTAAAAGAGGAAGAGGGGGAGTAAAAGCGAGGGAGAGGATGAGTGAATAGCCTTATAAATGACCGAGGAGGGAATGATCACAACCATCTCTATTGTCCTGTCTCTGTCACACCTGACCCCTAACCAAACACACACACACACACACACACACAAACACACACCCCTCTCTCACACCCATTATGCCACCTCTGTCAGGCCTGACCCCTAACTAAATACCCAGGCCCCCCTCGTAACCACGGTGACCAAATGAGGCCCCAGCCATTGCCTAGCAACCAGGGAACAATGGACTCTGTGGAAACGGCATGCGCTGCGCAAAGGGTATGCTTTTCTCTAGGGACGGGGAGGGAGGGAGGAACGGAGGAGAAGGAAGGGGTGATGGGAACAGTATTGGGACATCTCTTTAACCGTGTCACAAAAAGGTCTCTGGGAAAACAAGCCTGGTCTCTTGGCTGTCTGGCTGGCTAAACTCTGAACACAACAGATCTAAACACGGCAGACAGCAGGTAGACTGCGGCTCTTACTCCCTGAACCAGCGATACGGGGGAGAAGACACGAGGGAGAGGGTTTCAGATCCCAGCCATTCCCTGGAGGAACTATGATACTGAATGTATATGATGTATTATGTATAGCCATATGTTAGTCTCCTGTAGCTCAGTTGGTAGAGCATGGTGTTTGCAACGCCAGGGTTGTGGGTTCGATTCCTACGGGGGGCCAGTATGAAAATGTATGCACTCACTAAAATAACTGTAAGTTGCTCTGGATAAGAGTGTCTGCTAAATGACTAAAATGTAAATGTTACTTTACTATCATGTTCAATTCTCCTTGACTTGAACTATGAAAGCGGAAGGTCAGCTGAGAGCTGAGAACTCGGAAGGAGAGAGAGACAGTCGGGAATGAAAAACAGAAAATGAACAGAACAATAGAATGGCAATTTAACTCATTGCTTTTTTGTACCATATATCAGACGTCTCTCTCAGATTGAACCATCAGTGTGTTAATCTCCTCTCAGTCTTTGTTGAGGCCCGGTCTTTAGAAAGGCCATACTGGCCTGTCACCGTCTCAAAAGAGTTAGAACGACAATCTCAGCTGGCTACAGACCAAGAGAACTTACTCAACACTGAACTTACAAGTCTTAGTTCTCTATGAAAACCAACTGAAGAAAAACTGAACTCTTTCTCTCAGACAGCTCTCCCCATCACTTCGTATCTGAGAGAGAGTAATAGAGATAGGCAATGAGATGTGTGTCTTAAAGCTGAAATCCTAATTGAAACAGCGCCACTGTTCGCCCCAGCGCATTTGTTATTGTTTATCTTTTGTTGGTGAAATGGAGGAAAAGAGCATCCAGCATTGTGCTAAAAACAATGTGCAGGACATAATAAAGATCATATTCTAATTCCTAATTCTATGCAGTAAATACTTGGCTGTTCTATCACACGTGCAATGACGTGCAATGTTGTCCCCCAAAAAAATACATGTGTTTGTTGTTTGAAGTAACTTCTTTGTTGTAATATCGCAAACGTGGCAGTTTCACCAAGTACGGATTCCAGCTTTAAGGGAAGTAGATACTGTGTTCCAGACAGCACAGCTAGTGAATATCATCATCTTGCAGGTTTCCGAATAGAGACACAGAAAGTGCCGGAAGGTAAATCATCTCCATAGTAACATAAAGAGAATATTGTTGGAGAAAAGTATAGCATGATATGAGAGGGTTGTCACCTATTTTCTACAGGCTGAATACTGTGATAGTTACGCAGTGTAATAACTCAAAAATATCATTATTCTTACAATGTAAGAATACATTGAATTTATACTCTGTCAGCAGGTTGCGCAATAACACATCCTTTAAGAGAGACAGAAAGAAGATAATGAACGAGGGTTGGATGAGAGTAAGGATTGTAAAGGAAGTGTGTTGGTCTATTGGGCACCAGTCTGTTAGCTTGTTCATGTGAAAACTCTTTGTCTTCTATGAATGGCTGTTTCTCTCTACAGTGACTTTATAGACTGTATCCCCCTATCTCTGATTCTGCCTAAAACCACAGCCACTGGCTATACATTGGCCTAGTGGAGCTGGGAGAACAATCACACACACACAAACGCACACACACAGACAGACACACACACACACACACACACACACACAAGCCTAAATAACCAGTAGAGAAGTGAGGGGAACCAGATAAGCAGGCCAGTCAAGGTCGAGGAGTTGACCTTACATGGGAAAGAAATGGCGAGAGCACAACAGACATGTTCGTACTGGACGTGTTTAACTGGACCAGAAGTCCCCACAAGAATAGTAAACAAACATATATTTGACCAACTGTGGACATTTTGTTAGGTCAAATGCTATTTCTAGGGGGTTTAGGGTTAAGGTTAGAATTAGTGTTAGGGTTAGAATTACGTTAAGGGTTAGGGTTAGGAGCTAGGGTTAGTTTTAGGGTTAGGGTTAAGGTTAGGTTTTTGGGTTAAGGTTAGGGTTAGGGTTAGGGTTAGGGTAAGAGTACAGGTTAGGGTTAGGGTTAGCGTTAGGGGTTAGAGAAATTAGAATTTTGAATGGAACTGAATTGTGTGTCCCCACAAGGATAGCTGTACAAGACTGTGTGTGTGTGTGTATGTGTTGTGTGTGTGTGTGTGTGTGTGTGTGTGTGTGTGTGTGTGTGTGTGTGTGCGTGCGTGCGTGCGTGCGTGCGTGCGTGCGTGCGTGCGTGCGCGCGTGTGTGCGCGCGCGCGTGCGTGTGCGTGTGTGTGTGAGCCATGTTAAAGGATGGCAGTGATGTGTGCACAGATGGTGAGTGTATGGTGAGTTGTGGCTTTCCTCTGTTCCACACATATCTTCTCACAGGCCTCAGTGGATATTTACGACAGGGACGGGAGAGAGAGGTCACATGCTTTAGCCAGGACAACGCAGGCGAGAGCTATAGAGAGAGCGAGAGAGAATGAGAGAGAGAGGGAAAGAGAGAGCACGGGAGGAAGGAAGTGGTGAACATACCTTCTTAATCGCTTAACGCTTGGCCTTTAACAAATTATCCAGCCCTCCCCTGATACCTAATCTGGCCTGAGTATACAAAACATTAAGAACTTTTCATGACATAGACTGACCAGGTAAATCCAGGTGAAAGCTATGATCCCTTATTGATGTCACTTGTTAAATCCACTTCAATCAGTGTAGATGAAGGGGAGGAGACAGGTTAAAGAAGGATTTCAAATTTTTGAGTCAATTGGATTGTGTATGTGTGCCATTCAGAGGTTGAATGGACAAGACAAAAAATTTAAGTGTCTTTGAACGGGGTATGGTAGTAGGTGCCAGGCACACTGGTTTGTTTCAAGAACTGCTACGCTGCTGGGTTCTTCACGCTCAACAGCTTCCCGTGTGTATCAAGAATGGTCCACCACCCAAAGGACATCCAGCCAATTTGACACAACAGTGGGAAGCATTGGAGTCAACATGGGCCAGCATCCCTGTGAAACGCTTTCGACACCTTGTAGAGTCCATTCCCACAGTTGGTGTTCTTAATGTTTGGTATACTCAGTGTATGTAGGCCTAGTGAGTGAATTTAGGTTTCACTGACTGTGCTCAGTGGTTTTAGGCTGTCAGTGGGACTGTTTGGTTAGAGAGTTATAACCCCTGAATATTAAAATGTAGCTATTTGGCTTCAAGGCTGTGGGACGGGCTGGGATCTGGGACAAGAGCAATATACCACGTACGCACGCACACACACACAAACACAGCTTTTTTTTATGTGAATTGTCAGGACTTTTTGGGGAGTAAAAATATATTCCCATTCAAAATCCTATTTTCACTAACCCCTAAACCAAAACCTACCCCTTGACCTATCCCTATCACCTTTATACACACCAAGATGGACTGTTCTGCTGCTATCTTTATGGCCGGGCTCTTAGTAATGTTCTCTTCTCTTCTCTTCTCTTCTCTTCTCTTCTCTTCTCTTCTCTTCTCTTCTCTTCTCTTCTCTTCTCTTCTCTTCTCTTCTCTTCTCTTCTCTTCTCTTCTCTTCTCTTCTCTTCTCTTCTCTTCTCTTCTCTCCTCTCCTCTCCTCTCCTCTCCTTCTCCTCTCCTCTCCTCTCCTCTCCTCTCCTCTCCTCTCCTCTCCTCTCCTCTCCTCTCCTCTCCTCTCCTCTCCTCTCCTCTCCACAATCTCCACATGAAAGAGCAATAGCCAGGAGCAGCCTCCCTCTCCTCTCCCCCTCTCCCCTCCTTTTCTCCTCTCCTTTTCTCCTCTCCTTTCCCAGACCTCATTACCACAGCCTGGGGCCGAGGTCCAGCAGCAGTGGCCCCCTGTAAGCCGCTCACAGTGGGCCAGGGCAGGGGAGAGAGAAGGGCTAAGAGGGGGAGGTAATGGGAAGGTATGGGTGAGACAGGGGAGGCATCAGAGGCCCTCTATAAGTCCTTCTGTAGCAGGGGGAGAGAAGGGATAAGAGGGGGAGGAAATGGAGAGACGAAGGGGAGGTGAGGGGGAGGAAAAAGGAGAAGTAGAGGACGGCGCTCTGTAAATGCTTCTGCATGCTTCCCATCCGAAACAGTTCGGAACAGTTTGTGCATATTTTATGACAACATTTTGTGACGTTTTGGTTCGTTTCGGTCTTCGGCAAGGGGTTTTTCTCGAAGCAAGCAGAGGTTCGGAGCCGAAGTCTACGCCCATTCGTCGTTGATTGGTCAACAGTAGGGATTCTTCAATGAAGTGTTTGTTGTCATTCAACCAGAGACGACTTGTTTTCATGCACATTTTCCCATTGAGAAATACTGCATCAAACATCTTAGTTAGATGTCAAATTGTGCGACTAAGATCTCTTCGGCAAAAACAACAAAATTATCTTAGATTAATTATATTTTGAGGAAGGGCATACTGGCTACAGCGTCTCAAGATGGACAAACAGTACTATTGCCGCTTTTTCTCGTTTTTCAAGCGAAGGTTAAGGGAGTATGCGAGCACAATCGTTCGGTTCGCCTGGCCGAGTTCAACTAGGCGCCAGCCGAACCGAAGCATGCGGAAGCCTTAAGGCCTGCTGGTCAAGTCTTTTTCAGCCAGAGCTTAGTCGGTAGGCGAGGAGGATAGGGGTAATATGGATGGAGAGGGGGGAGGTAATAGGGGAGGAGGGGGAGACAGCCAGGGTGAGGTAGAGGGAGACTCTTATCATCTTCTCTGTTTCATC
>NW_028160295.1:0-178730 GCF_964263955.1 Coregonus lavaretus | reverse complement strand
GAGAGAGAGAGAGACAGAGAGAGAGAGAGAGAGAGAGACAGAGAGAGAGAGAGAGAGAGAGACAGAGAGAGAGAGAGAGAGAGAGGAGAAGCACCAGTGAGAGAGAGAGAGAGAGAGAGAGAGAGAGAGAGAGAGAGAGAGAGAGAGAGAGAGTGAAATAGAGGAGAAGCACCAGCGAGAGGGACACAAACAGACCCCACAGAGCCCCAGGACAACAACAACAACACAATTAGACCCAACCAAATCATGAGAAAACAAAAAGAGAATTACTTGACACATTGGAAATAATTAACAAAAAAACAGAGCAAACTAGAATGCTATTTGGCCCTAAACAGAGAGTACAAAGTGGCAGAAAACCTGACCATTGTGACTGACCCAAACTTAAGGAAAGCTTTGACTATGTACAGACTCAGTGAGCATAGCCTTGCTATTGAGAAAGGCCATAGGGAGACCTGGCTCTCAAGAGAAGACAGGCTATGAGCACACTGCCCACAAAATGAGGTGGAAACTGAGCTGCACTTCCTAACCTCCTGCCAAATGTATGACCATATTAGAGACACATATTTCCCTCAGATTACAGAGATCCACAAAGATTTTGAAAACAAACCGAATTTTGATAAACTCCCTTATCTACTGGGTGAAAAACCACAGTGTGCCATCACAGCAGCAAGATTTGTGACCTGTTGCCACAAGAAAAGGGCAACCAGTGAAGAACAAACAACCCATATTTATGTTTATTTATTTTCCCATTTGTACATTAACTATTTGCACATTGTTACAACACTGTATACAGTGGGGGGGAAAAGTATTTAGTCAGCCACCAATTGTGCAAGTTCTCCCACTTAAAAAGATGAGAGAGGCCTGTAATTTGCATCATAGGTACACGTCAACTATAACAGACAAATTGAGGAAAAAAATCCAGAAAATCACATTGTAGGATTTTTAATGAATTTATTTGCAAATTATGGTGGAAAATAAGTATTTGGTCACCTACAAACAAGCAAGATTTCTGGCTCTCACAGACCTGTAACATTAAGAGGCTCCTCTGTCCTCCACTCGTTACCTGTATTAATGGCACCTGTTTGAACTTGTTATCAGTATAAAAGACACCTGTCCACAACCTCAAACAGTCACACTCCAAACTCCACTATGGCCAAGACCAAAGAGCTGTCAAAGGACACCAGAAACAAAATTGTAGATCTGCACCAGGCTGGGAAGACTGAATCTGGAATAGGTAAGCAGCTTGGTTTGAAGAAATCAACTGTGGGAGCAATTATTAGGAAATGGAAGACATACAAGACCACTGATAATCTCCCTCGATCTGGGGCTCCACGCAAGATCTCACCCCGTGGGGTCAAAATGATCACAAGAACGGTGAGCAAAAATCCCAGAACCACACGGGGGGACCTAGTGAATGACCTTCAGAGAGCTGGGACCAAAGTAACAAAGCCTACCATCAGTAACACACTACGCCGCCAGGGACTCAAATCCTGCAGTGCCAGACGTGTCCCCCTGCTTAAGCCAGTACATGTCCAGGCCCGTCTGAAGTTTGCTAGAGTGCATTTGGATGATCCAGAAGAGGATTGGGAGAATGTCATATGATCAGATGAAACCAAAATATAACTTTTTGGTAAAAACTCAACTCGTCGTGTTTGGAGGACAAAGAATGCTGAGTTGCATCCAAAGAACACCATACCTACTGTGAAGCATGGGGGTGGAAACATCATGCTTTGGGGCTGTTTTTCTGCAAAGGGACCAGGACGACTGATCTGTGTAAAGGCAAGAATGAATGGGGCCATGTATCATGAGATTTTGAGTGAAAACCTCCTTCCATCAGCAAGGGCATTGAAGATGAAACGTGGCTGGGTCTTTCAGCATGACAATGATCCCAAACACACCGCCCGGGCAACGAAGGAGTGGCTTCGTAAGAAGCATTTCAAGGTCCTGGAGTGGCCTAGCCAGTCTCCAGATCTCAACCCCATAGAAAATCTTTGGAGGGAGTTGAAAGTCCGTGTTGCCCAGCGACAGCCCCAAAACATCACTGCTCTAGAGGAGATCTGCATGGAGGAATGGGCCAAAATACCAGCAACAGTGTGTGAAAACCTTGTGAAGACTTACAGAAAACATTTGACCTGTGTCATTGCCAACAAAGGGTATATAACAAAGTATTGAGAAACTTTTGTTATTGACCAAATACTTATTTTCCACCATAATTTGCAAATAAATTCATTAAAAATCCTACAATGTGATTTTCTGGAGAAAAAAAATCTCATTTTGTCTGTCATAGTTGACATGTACCTATGATGAACATTACAGGCCTCTCTCATCTTTTTAAGTGGGAGAACTTGCACAATTGGTGACTGACTAAATATTTTTTTCCCCCACTGTATATACATAATATGACATTTGAAATGTCTTTATTCTTTTGGAACTTCTGAGTGTAATGTGTACTGTTAATATGTATTGTTTATTTCTACTTCCCTTGCTTTGGCAATGTTAACATACGTTTCCCATGCCAATAAAGCCCTTAAATTGAAATTGAATTGAAAATTGAGAGAGATGGAGAAAGAGAGAGAGAGAGACAGAGAGAGAGAGAGCGAGGAGCATCAGCAAGAGAGAGAGAACAAAGTCTTGTTGGTGGTTATGTCGAGTTCCCCCTGCCAGGCCTGACTCTCCTGTCATCCCCAGCTCTGTGGCAGTGGCCAGGGGCTGATTGCTCTGTGCTGTGCCACACCGTGGTTTTCTGTGTTAGCTTTATTAGACTACGGCCCAATTCATCCAGAGCAAGGGGAGGAGGGAGAGTCATTTCCAGAGGAGGAGGAAGAGGGTGGGGGGAGGGGTAGAGGGGAGAGTCACTTCCAGAGGAGGAAGAGAGTCAGTTCCAGAGGAGGAGGAAGACGGAGGAGGGAGAGTCAATTCCAGCCCAGCGACTTTCACTCTCCCTGTTAGCACTGTCCACCTCTATTCCGCTATCGACTTGCTGTCTTCATATTTCACCAACCCGGGCATAGCCCAGCCATCACACCATAAAGAGCCTGTCAGAGTCCCACTCCAGGGCGACGCTGTCTGGGCACGCAACCCTGACACCTCCCTCTCCCTCTCCCTCTCCCTCTCCCTCTCCCTCTCCCTCTCCCTCTCCCTCTCCCTCTCAGCACTGACAGAGTCTCTCTGGCCCTCATCATAACAGTCAACATGCAGAACACCTCCAGTCCTGTGGGGTTAGAGTGAGAAAGGAATGGCTGGTGACCATGGTGACCGGAACGTCACAACTTTCTGTTTCTGTGTCATTGTTGTTCAATTGCTCTTTCACCTTTGTCTGTTTCTCACCCCTTTTACTCTTTCTCTCTCATTCATTACTACTTTCCCTCTGTCTGTGTGTTTCTCTTGGCAGTCTCTGTTATGTAACTCCTCTACGGGCTCACCTAGGCCTTCGCCTCTCGCCATCTAAACTTTCTCCTGATGGGGGGAGTTGGGGAGCTTCTGTTTCCCCACCCTCCCTCTCTCTTTCACAACATGCCAACCTAATCACTTCCCCTTGCCTTGATTACCTTTATAGACGAGCTGTCGCTCAGTGGCTCCCCGTTAGAGTTCTGCATAATTACTATCCTTGTTTATATTGCTGCCTCCCAGAGAAGGGGGAGACAGATGGAGAAAGAGGCGGAAAAAATGTCAGCTTCTCAATTTAATCAGATATGATTGATTAATTTGTAGTTAAGATAATATAGATAGTTCAATTGAAATAGATAGGTACTGAACACAAATGTAAAGTGTTGGTCCCATGTTACATGAACTGAAATAAAAGAGCTCAGAAATGTTCCATACGCACCAAAAACATATTTCTCTCACATTTTGTACACTAATTTGTTTGTATCCCTGTTAGTGAGCATTTCTCCTCTGCCAAGATAATCCATCACCTGACAGGTGTGGCATATCAAGAAGCTGATTAAACATCATTACACAGGTGCACCTTTTGCTGGGGACAATAAAAAGCCACTCTAAAATGTGCAGTTTTGTCAAACAACACAATGCCACAGATGTCTCAAGTTTTGAGGTAGCGTGCAATTGGCATGCTGACTGCAGGAATGTCCACCAGAGCTGTTGCCAGATA
This sequence comes from Coregonus lavaretus, assembly GCF_964263955.1. Lineage (NCBI taxonomy): Eukaryota > Metazoa > Chordata > Actinopteri > Salmoniformes > Salmonidae > Coregonus > Coregonus lavaretus. The sequence goes on along the minus strand of NW_028160295.1, from coordinate 174,622 downwards.
ATTTAATGTTAATTTCTCTACAATATGCCGCCTCCAACGTTGTTTTAGAGAATTTGGCAGTACGTCCAACCGGCCTCACAACCGCAGACCACATGTAACCACAGCAGCCCAGGACCTCCACATCCGGCTTCTTCTATTTCTGTTTGTAATAAAGCCCTTTTGTAGGGAAAAACTCATTCTGATTGGCTGGGCCTGACTTCCCTGTGGGTGGGCCTAATTAATTTATTTCATTTGACTGATTTCCTTATATGAACTGTAACTCTGTAAAATCGTTGAAATTGTTGCATGTTGCGTTTATATTTTTGTTCAGTATAATATGACATCCTGTATCCAAACGTATTGTACTAGCCCATAAGTGGTTAACTCTGTATTGTGTGATGGAAGATGGAAGGAGTCTGAAAATTTGAGAAATTATTAAATTAGAAAAGGGTATTTAGTCAAATTCAATTCAATAGAATTAGAATTCTATAACAGAGGCACATTGTCATCATTGTGTAACTAGAATTCCTCCTGAGTCATACACATACACTATATAAACAAAAGTGTGTGGACAATATCCACCAATATCCAGCAACTTCGTACAAATCAAATCAAATCAAATTGTATTTGTCACATGCACCGAATACAACAGGTGTAGACCTTACAGTGAAATGCTCACGTACAAGCCCTTAACCAACAATGCAGTTTCAAGAAAGATTACCCAAAAAAATCACACAAAAAAATACAATATAAAATAATACGAAATAAAAGTAACAAATAATTAAAGAGCAGCAGTAAAATAACAATAGCGAGGCTATATACAGGGGGTACCAGTACCGAGTCAATGTGCGGGGCACCGGTTGGTCAAGGTAATTGAGGTAATATGTACATGTAGGTAGAGTTATTAAAGTGACTACGCATAGATAATAAACAAAAAGTAGCAGCGATATGCAAATAGTCTGGGTAGCCATTTGATTAGATGTTCAGGAGTCTTATGGCGGGGGTAGAAGCTGTTTAGAAGCCTCTTGGACCGAGACTTGGCTCTCCAGTACCGCTTGCCATGTGGTAGCAGAGAGAACAGTCTATGACTAGGGTAGCTGGAGTCTTTGACAATTTTTAGGGTCTTCCTCTGACACCGCCTGGTATAGAGGTCCTGGATGGCAGGAAGCTTGGCCCCAGTGATGTACTAGGCCATACGCACTACCCTCTGTAGTGCCTTGCGGTCGGAGGCCAAGCAGTTGCCATACCAGGCAGTGATGCAACCAGTCATGATGCTCTCGATGGTGCAGCTGTAGAACCTTTTGAGGATCTGAGGACCCATGCAAAATCTTTTCAGTCTCCTTAGGGGGAATAGGTTTTGCGTGCCCTCTTCACGACTGTCTTCGTGTGCTTAGACAATGTTAGTTTGTTGGTGATGTGGACACCAAGGAACTTGAAGGTCTCAACCTGCCCCACTACAGCCCCGTCAATGAGAATGGGGGCGTGCTCGGCCCTCTTCTTTTTCCTGTAGTCCACAATCATCTCCTTTGTCTTGATCACATTGAGTGAGAGGTTGTTGTCCTGGCACCACACGACCAGGTCTCTGACCTCCTCCCTATACGCTGTCTCGTCGTTGTCGGTGATCAGGCCTACCAATGTTGTGTCATTGGCAAACTTAATGATGGTGTTGGAGTCGTGTCTGGCCATGCAGTCGTGAGTGAATAGGGAGTACAGGAAGGGACTGAGCACGCACCCCTGAAGGGTGTGGTGTACTCCTCAATGCCATCGGAAGAATCCCGGAACATATTCCAGTTTCTGCTAGCAAAACAGTCCTGTAGCTTAGCATCTGTTTCATCTGACCACTTTTGTATTGACCGAGTCACTGGTGCTTCCTGCTTTAGTTTTTGCTTGTAAGCAGGAATTAGGAGGATATAATTATGGTCAGATTTGCCAAATGGAGGGCGAGGGAGAGCTTTGTATGCATCTCTGTGCGTAGAGTAAAGGTGGTCTAGAGTTTTTTTCCCTCTGGTTGCACATTTAACATGCTGGTAGAAATGAGGTAAAACGGATTTAAGTTTCCCTGAATTAAAGTCCCTGGCCACTAGGAGTGCATTTAACATGCATTTAACATCCTGGTAGAAATGAGGTAAAACAGATTAAAGTTTCCCTGAATTAAAGTCCCTGACCACTAGAATTAGCGTTTTCCTGTTTGCTTATGGCCGTAGACAGTTCATTGAGTGTGGTCTTAGTCCCAGCATCGGTTTGTGGTGGTAAATAGACAGCTACGAAGAATATAGATGAAAACTATCTTGGTAGATAGTGTGGTCTACAGCTTATCATGAGATACTCTACCTCAGGCTAGCAAAACCTTGAGACTTCCTTAGATATCGTGCACCAGCTGTTGTTTACAAATATACATAGACCGCCAGCTGTATGTTATTAATGTCTTCGTTCAGCCAAGACTCGGTGAAACATAAGATATTACAGTTTTTAATATCCCGTTGGTAGGATATACGTGCTTGTAGTTCGTCCACTTTATTATCAAGCGATTGTAAGTTGGCCAATAGTATCGATGGCAAAGGCAAATTAGCCACTCGTCGCCGGCTCCTTACCAGGCACCCCAATCTCCTTCCAGCTAAATCTCCTTTTCTTTCTACTGCGAATGACGGGGATGAGGGCCCTGTCGGGTGTCTGGAGCAAATCCCTCTCGTCTGACTCATTAAAGAAAAATTATTCGTCCAGTTCAAGGTGAGTAATCGCTGTTCTGATGTCCAGAAGCTATTTTCGGTCATAAAAGATGGTAGCAGCAACATTATATACAAAATAAGTAACAAACAATGTGAAAAAACACACAAAATAGTATGTTTGGTTAAGAGTCCATAAAACAGAAGCCATTCCCTCCGGCGCCATTGAGTTCAATGCTGTTTCATTGAGTTCAATGCTGTTGTTCCACTCCATTGAAGAGGAGTGGAACAACATTCTACAGGCCACAATCAACAGCCTGAACAGCTCTATGCGAAGAAGATGTGTCGTGCTGCATGAGGCTTCTGATCCACACCCCTACCTTTTTTTTCAAGGTACGCTATATATACAAAAGTATGTCGACACCCCTTGAAATTAGTGGATTCGGCTATTTCAGTTGCACCCGTTGCTGACAGGTGTATAAAATCAAGCACACAACCATGCAATCTCCATAGACAAATGGCCTTACTGAATAGCTCAGTGACTTTCAACGTGGCGCCGTCATAGGACGCCACCTTTCCAACAAGTCAGTTCGTAAAATGTATGTTGTACATTTCTGCTGTTATTGTGAAGTGGAAACATCTAGGAGCAACAACGGCTCAGCCGCAAAGTGGTAGGCAACACAAGCTCACAGAAAGGGACCGCCGAGTGCTGAAGCACGTAGCGTGTAAAAATCACTACCGAGTTCCAAACTGCCTCTGGAAGCCACGTCAGCACAATAACTGTTTGTCTGGAGCTTCATGAAATGGGTTTCCATGGCTGAGCAGCCGCACATGAGCCTAAGATCACTATGCACAATGCCAAGCATCGGCTGGAGTGGTGTAAAGCTTGCTGCCATCGGACTCTGGAGCAGTGGAAACGAGTTATCGGGAGTGATGAATCACACTTCACCATTTGGCAGTCCGACGGACTGGGAATCTGGATTTGGCGGATTCCAGGAGAACGCTACCTGCCTAAATGCAGGGTGCCAAATGTAAAGTTTGGTGGAGGAGGAATAATAATGTTCTGGGGCTGTTTTTCATGGTTCGGGCTAGGCCCCTTAGTTCCAGTGAAGGAAAATCTTAACGCTACAGCATACAATGACATTCTAGACAATTCTGTGCTTCCAACTTTATGGCAACAGTTTGGGGAAGGCCCTTTCCTTTTTCAGCATGCACCAAGCGAGGTCCATACAGAAAAAGTTTGTCGAGATCGGTGTGGAAGAACTTGACTGGCCTGCATAGAGCCCTGACCTCAACCCCATCAAACACCTTCGGGATGAATTGGAACGCCGACTGCGAGTCTGGCCTAATCACCCAACATCAGTGCCCGACCTCACTAATGCTCTTGTTGCTGAATGTAAGCAGGTCACTGCAGCAATGTTCCAACATCTAGTGGAAAGCCTTCCCAGAATAGTGGAGGCTGTTATAGCAGCAAAGGGGGGACCAACTCTATATTAATGTCCATGATTTTGGAATCACTCTAAACCATTTAAAGGTTAGAAACGACTAGAGACTCAGACAACAACACAGACTCAAGGTCCAGCAACAATATCACTAACTCAAGAAAGACTGAGGAGAGGTCAGGGAGAATGTATGGGGTAGAATACACTTTGTTTCTCTGCAAATGTACAGCATATTTACCACATCTTTCTGCAAAGTTCAAGCGAAGTAGAAAACATGTGAAGTAACAGTAGGGGATGGTGGGGTAATTTGAGCCAGGGTTAGTTGAGCAACCCCTTGTTTCTAGGAAACCATACACAAATTGAATCATGTGACCAAATATTTAGGAAGAGTTCATAATTTAATGGAGTCTGTGAAGGAAGAAACCACATGGAAAAAGCCCAAGTTAGGTCCAAAAAATGGATTTTCACCAAGTCAAATTAATTTATTGTGTTATTGGTGTCATGGTGCTTGTATCTAAACCAAAGGAGATACTTTTAAGATTTTTTTATACATCAGTTGGGGTCTCTATAAGCTGCAATTGAGGTCCTAAACCTAGCATGAAAGTGCATCCTTGTAGCTGTGTGGGCTAATATAGTCAAAATGTTTGCCTTGGGGTAAGTTGAGCCAATGGCCACCATGCCCCATACAAATTATGATTACATTTCAACAGGTGTAGACTAACAGTGAAATGCTTACTTACGGGTCCTTTTCCAACAATGCAGAGTTAAAGATAAAAAAATAAATACATGTAAATAGTGACGTTGAGCCAATGGCCGCCATACAAATGATGATTACATTGTGTATTTTTATGCATATTATGCATAGTATTTTATGTTTCATGCATATGAACTATAGATAGTGCATTTTTATTGATACGGAGCGGACATCGTCATGACCCGTGTATATAGCCCCCCTTGAGGTTCCTGAGAGAGCAGACAAGGAAGTGAGAGAAGGGAAATAGTCTATTGGAGCTGCAGCAAGGGATGAACAAAATGTCTGAGCTTGGTAAACATATCAAGAATTTTGCGGACCAGTTTCATGGGGCTTAATAACCTCAAATGCAGAAAACTTGCCTATGAATTGGCACATCGAAACAAAATCCCTGTCCCAGACAACTGCTCAAGAAAAATAAGGGTAAGTGATATTGAACAGAGAGATTTACAGTGCCTTCAGAAAGTATTCATACCCCTTGACTTATTCCACATTTTGTTGTGTTACAGACTGAATTCAAAATGGATTAAATTGATTGTTTTCTCTCACCCATCTACACACAATACCCCCATAATGACAGTGAAAACATGTTTTTAGAAATTCTTGCAATTTTATTGAAAATAAAATACAGAAATATCTCCTTTACATGAGTAATGGCACCCCTGAGTTAGAATAACCTTTAGCAGCGGTTACAGCTGTGAGTCTTTGTGGGTAAGTCTCTAATGGCTTTGCACACCTGTATTGTACAATATTTGCACATTATTCTTTACAAAATTATTCAAACTCTGTCAAATTGGTTGTTGGTCATTGCTAGACAACAATTTTCAGGTCTTGCTATAGATTTTCACGCCGATTTAAGTCAAAACTGTAACAGGAACATTCAATGTCATCTTGGTATGCAACTCCAATGTAGATTTGGCCTAGGTTATTGTCCTGCTGAAAGGAAATGTGTCTCCCAGTGTCTGTTGGAAAGCAGACTGAACCAAGTTTTCTTCTTGGATTTTGCCTGTGCTTAGCTCTATTCTGTTAATTTTTTACCATAAAAAAAATCCTTAGCCCTTGCCGATAATAAGCATTCCCATAACATGATGCAGCCATCACCATGCTTGAAAATATATAGAGTGGTACTCAGTGATGTGTTGTGTTGGATTTGCCCCAAACATAACACTTTGTATTCAGAACAAAAAGTTAATTGTTTTGCCACCTTTTTTGCAGTATTATTTTAGTGCCTTGTTGCAAACAGGATGCATTTTTTGGAATATGTTTTATTCTGTACATGCTTCCTTCTTTTCACTCTGTCAATTAGGTTAGTACTGTGGAGTAACTACAATGTTGTTGATCCATCCTAATTTTTCTCCTATCACAGCCATTAAACTCTGTAACTGTTTTAAAGTCACCATTGGCCTCATGGTGAAATCCCTGAGCGGTTTCCTTCCTCTCTGGCAACTGAGTACAAAGATACAGCAAGGACTCCTGTATCTTTGTAGTGACTGGGTGTAACGCCATCCAAAGTGTAATTAATAACTTCACCATGCTCAAAGGGATATTCAATGTATGCACTCACTAACTGTAAGTCGCTCTGGATAAGAGCGTCTGCTAAATGACTAAAATGTAATGTAATTATTGCACACAGAGTGAGTCCACGTGACTTGTTAAGCACATTTTTACTCTTGAACTTATTTAGGCTTTCCATAACAAAGGGGTTGAATATTTATTGACTCAATGCATTTCAGCTTTTCATTATTTTTACTAATTTGTAAAAAATAATTAAAAACATAATTCCAATTTGTCATTATGGGTATTGTGTGTCGGCCAGTGAAACAAAATCACAATTTAATCAATTTCAAATTCAGGCTGTAAGACAACAAAATGTGGAAAAAGTCAAGGGGTGTGAATACTTTCTGAAGGCACTATATTGTAGGCATTCGTTTAAGAAATACAATAAACCACACCCCATTCAATGAATTAAACTTTGACCTACCAGCACCATCACCCACTTTCACAGGACACCACCAACCACTTACCCCAAGGCAGCTCATCTTACCCTCTAGATGTAAGATGTGCCAAGAGACCACTTTTTTTGGACAAGCTATGTTTTCAAAACTGTTACATGAATACACAAAATACACAAATCCTGAAATATATGTAGATATCTTTGTTAGAAATAATACTACGTTTCCCGTGATGTAGTGACGCTAAATGTAAAAATTGGCTCAACCTACCCCACTCTCCCCTATTATGTGGTAACTTTTTCCACAGTTCCTGTCGGTTTCAGAGAAAACATAAGTGTGTCTGCTTGGTGAAAGAAAATGTGAGCATCTCTTTGAATTGTTGATGTTGTCGCAAGGTCACAAGTTGAGCTAGCTGTGCATAGACACAGCCCACATAAACACATCATTAAGAACCTTTACTCACACCTTCGTCAACACGACTTCAAAAGGCTTGAACAGTGGAAGCCAACCACCCCTAGTCTCTGGAGAGTTTGTAGGTGTGAAGGCGTTTGTTTAAAGGTGCAGTGCAGTCAAAAACGTGATTTCCTTGTTTTTTTGATGATATTTCAACACTATGAGGTCGAAGTAACACTCTGTAAGAGCTTTAAAAAATAAAATAAACGCCTTGAATTTCAGACCGTTCAGGTGGGATGAAATCACAATCTGATCAGAACATTCTGACCAATGACCAGTTATCTTTTATTTGCCTATGTATCCTCCTACTTTGAAAAGGTAAGCAGGGTAGACTCGAGTCTAGCTGATGCTATCCGCCAATCAGGGCTGTGTATGTAAATATATTTAAATTAGTATCAACACACCCACACGATCAGACAGAGAATTAAAAAATATATTTTCATGAAATAAACACACACAGTTGGACACATATCGACGGACGCCAGTAAGACTAGCTGTCGCCATTGGCATCAGCTAATGAGGACCCCGTGTAGCTCAGTTGGTAGAGCATGGCACTTGCAACACCAGGGTTGTGGGTTCAATTCCCACAGGGGGTAAGAGCGTCTGCTAAATGACATAAATGTAAATCAAACAGTGATAAAAAAAATTCAAAGGATTACATGGCTTTAAGACATACCTGACTCAGCACAATTTATTATGTGGAAAAAGGTGTGTTAGTGTGGGGCTTGACCAGAAGCTCCTCAAGACCAGACATTGCTACAGTCTATTTGTGCGAGGTCATTTTGTTGTATTCCTGACATTTGTTTTTTCATCTCCAGGTTCAACTTATACACTACAACCACGAGCTGTATACCAACTACACAGAGGCAGCCAAGAGCCCCAACGGACTGGTCATAGTGTCTATATTTATGAAGGTGCGTGTGACACTCTCACAACTCCAACCTTTGACCTCACAATGGGCCTCAATGTGTCAATCATGTTTGAATTTGTACATAAAGTCTTTGTATGAACATTTGAAAAAATAAACAAATAGAGACTATCATGTAGCAAAGATAATTGTTTTCAAAGAAATTAGGGAGTGTGTTATAATCGAAGTTGTGAGTCGGCACCCGCAGATTTACTTGCAGGCTAATTAAATTGGCATAGAGTCACAGTGCATCATCCCACCAACAGCTCCAAGTACCAGAAGGATAGTGTGATTATCCCTGTATTTGTTAGCTAGCTAGTGCTACGTTACTACTTGCTAATCCTTTGTGACGGCATCCAAATGGTCAGTTAAGAAGATCGCCCTGCTCTCAACCCCAAAATAAATAAATTACATAAATAGGGCCTCCAGAACAATTAGTCAGCCACTTATCCTGGGAGCTTAACGTTGTGTTCCCTGTGTGTGTCAGCTGGAGTGTGAGGTTGTGAAATAGCTTCGTTACTCTCTCTCGCTAGCTTTGTTACAGTGGGGGAAAAAAGTATTTAGTCAGCCACCAATTGTGCAAGTTCTCCCACTTAAAAAGATGAGAGGCCTGTAATTTTCATCATAGGTACACATCAACTGTGACAGACAAATTGAGAATTTTTTTCTCCAGAAAATCTCATTGTAAGATTTTTAATGAATTTATTTGCAAATTATGGTGGAAAATAAGTATTTGGTCACCTACAAACAAGCAAGATTTCTGTCTCTCACAGACCTGTAACTTCTTCTTTAAGAGGCTCCTCTGTCCTCCACTCGTTACCTGTATTAATGGCACCTGTTTGAACTTGTTATCAGTATAAAAGACACCTGTCCAAAACCTCAAACAGTCACACTCCAAACTCCACTATGGCCAAGACCAAAGAGCTGTCAAAGGACACCAGAAACAAAATTGTAGACCTGCACCAGGCTGGGAAGACTGAATCTGCAATAGGTAAGCAGCTTGGTTTAAATAAATACTCTGTGGGAGCAATTATTAGGAAATGGAAGACATACAAGACCAATGATAATCTCCCTCGATCTGGGGCTCCATGCAAGATCTCACCCCGTGGGGTCAAAATTATCACAAGAACGGTGAGCAAAAATCCCAGAACCACACGGGGGGACCTAGTGAATGACCTGCAGAGAGCTGGGACCAAAGTAACAAAGCCTACCATCAGTAACACACTACGCCGCCAGGGACTCAAATCCTGCAGTGCCAGACGTGTCCCCCTGCTTAAGCCAGTACATGTCCAGGCCCGTCTGAAGTTTGCTAGAGTGCATTTGGATGATCCAGAAGAGGATTGGGAAAATGTCATATGGTCAGATGAAACCAAAATAGAACTTTTTGGTGAAAACTCAACTCGTCGTGTTTGGAGGACAAAGAATGCTGAGTTGCATCCAAAGAACACCATACCTACTGTGAAGCATGGGGGTGGAAACATCATGCTTTGGGGCTGTTTTTCTGCAAAGGGACGAATGACGACTGATCCGTGTAAAGGAAAGAATGAATGGGGCCATGTATCGTGAGATTTTGAGTGAAAACCTCCTTCCATCAGCAAGGGCATTGAAGATGAAACGTGGCTGGGTCTTTCAGCATGACAATGATCCCAAACACACCGCCCGGGCAACGAAGGAGTGGCTTCGTAAGAAGCATTTCAAGGTCCTGGAGTGGCCTAGCCAGTCTCCAGATCTCAACCCAATAGAAAATCTTTGGAGGGAGTTGAAAGTCCGTGTTGCCCAGCGACAGCCCCAAAACATCACTGCTCTAGAGGAGATCTGCATGGAGGAATGGGCCAAAATACCAGCAACAGTGTGTGAAAACCTTGTGAAGACTTACAGAAAACGTTTGACCTGTGTCATTGCCAACAAAGGGTATATAACAAAGTATTGAGAAACTTTTATTGACCAAATACTTATTTTCCACCATAATTTGCAAATATATTCATTAAAAATCCTTCAATGTGATTTTCTGGATTTTTTTTCTCATTTTGTCTGTCATAGTTGACGTGTACCTATGATGAAAATTACAGGCCTCTCTCATCTTTTTAAGTGGGAGAACTTGCACAATTGGTGGCTGACTAAATACTTTTTCCCCCCACTGTATGTGGGCTTCTTGGGCTCGGCTCAAGGCTGTGGAATATCTTGTACTCTTTGTGCTACATAAGTACTGTATAGTTCAGATGCAAGGCTATCAGCTAGTAATTAGCTCCCTCGTGTCGATGGCTCTGTCTGTCAGTCACACAGGAGGACATGGTGACCCAGGTCAAGCCTATTCCTCTCTGGTAGCCACTTACAGAGATGGGATAAAAGAGCTACAATCTCCTGAAGAAAATATGTGTTTGCTTTTGCTGTCGGAAAGTTATTTTAGTGGTCATAGTAGTGGTAGAAGTTATAAAGTTATAATGTTGAGCACTCACCAAATGTAATTAACTTTTTCATTGTATACCCCCCACACACACTCCCACCACTGTAACAGACAGAGAGGTAGGCCATTGAAAGGGATATGATAAAGGATCATCCGTCGTCCTCCGTCCTCCCACTCATCATGAAATCAATCAACACTTCACTCTCATCCTCTCTAGTCCCTCAGCCTGGCCCTCACTGGTAATGACTCCAAACTCCAGCCATCTTGAAGTAGCTTGTTTAACTAAGGCTCTCAGATGAGTCCCGTCTCATTGTTAAAGCCGCTGAAGAGATGGGAAGTGAGGTAATTAGTTGTGTCCTTCACTATCTCAGGAACCCATTTCTCGGGAATTGTGACTCATGTTTCCAGGGGACCATTAACACCTGCACACCCACCATGTTACCCTTTCAGTGACTCAGACTGCCAGTAAGTAAGGGCTTCCTTCGGGTGTCAGTGTCCTGAGCCGCTATTAGAAATGGCAATGGGGGGATGTAACTGTGCGGTCACATGTGGAAGCACACAAACAATGGAGGATGACATAGTGAGACTGTTGAGATGGAATTTGAGTCATCTTCAGCGTGGGCCATATCTACTAGACAAACATTGTGACAGTGACAGTGTCACCTAATGCTGTTGAACTGTTCCTCTCAGTAGCTACTTTTACTTCACAGGTTGGAGAGAACTCCCTAATTACATCTTGCAGAATAACATGTCTGCATCCCCCTAGGTGCTTTCTCCATTAAAAGTGTTCAAAACATCTTAGAGAGAGAGAGAGAGAGAGAGAGAGAGAGAGAGAGAGAGAGAGAGAGAGAGAGAGAGAGAGAGAGAGAGAGAGAGAGAGAGAGAGAGAGAGAGAGAGAGAGAGAGAGAAAGAGCATAGTGACAAGGGACATCCATTTCTTTTTAATCACTTTGCCCCCAAGACATCTTGACAATTAGAGTTGTGAGGAGGAGAACAGGATAGGATGCTGAGGCTGAGGACTATGGGGCTTTAAGGGAGAGTGCGGAGCATCTTTAACTGATTAGTGTCTAGACTCCGGAATCTTTAGACACAAGATAGGGCACTACAGGAACTGCTAACTGCTAAAAGCAGTTCAGGCTCTTTAAAGTGTCTCTCTCTGGCATTCAGGCCTCCTTAGGGTCGAACCCTTACTTGAGATGAACTTGTGCAACTTGCATTATGCGTGTAAATCATGCATTGAAATCAATGGGAGATTTGTTGGATGCTTGCCTCAAGTTAAGATTTGTCCCTAAAGCGAATGCACTTGAATTGTTGATGTCATATTGTTAGTGTGTTTTGGTTCATTTTGAAATGCACTGTCAAGATTGTGGAATATGTAAGTAATTTGCGATGTGTGTGACTGGCTTTGATGTGACTGTCTGTGGTTGATTCTTTCTCTTCTCTTGTATTCCAGATTGCGGAGACTTCAAATGCATTCCTGAATCGAATGTTGAACAGAGACACCATCACAAGAATAACATATAAAAGTACGTAGAAATGCAAATGTAAACTCTAACGAGAAACACAGTGGAACAAGTCAAAGAGTCGCTGGAGAGTCTGCAGTAGTTGGTTCCTTCTTCCGGAGGGTTAGTAGGCAGAGACAGCTAGGGCTGCTAGACGGCCATATTAGAAAGGCACATGGCTGCTCAGAGAAGAGATATAATTGGATTAATTGGGTAGAGAAGAGGCTGAGTAAACACAGTGACCCCCAGTGCATTGGAAGGTCTCAGAGGCATCAACGAGCTGTCATAACCACACACACACACACACACACACACACACACACACAGCATCCAAATGGAATGATTAATTCCACAGATGTGTGGTGGCGGAGTGGGTTTAGTGTTCAAATCAAATCAAATCAAATCAAATTGTATTGGTCACATGCGCCGAATACAACAGGTGCAGACATTACAGTGAAATGCTTACTTACAGCCCTTAACCAACAGTGCAAAAAAGTAAAAATAAAACAAAAAAAACAAAAAGTGTTGAGAGAAAAAAGAGCAGAAGTAAAATAAAGTGACAGTAGGGAGGCTATATATACAGGGGGGTACCGTTGCAGAGTCAATGTGCGGGGGCACCGGCTAGTTGAGGTAGTTGAGGTAATATGTACATGTGGGTAGATTTAAAGTGACTATGCATAAATAATTAACAGAGTAGCAGCAGCGTAAAAAGGATGGGGTGGGGGGGGCAGTGCAAATAGTCCGGGTAGCCATGATTAGCTGTTCAGGAGTCTTATGGCTTGGGGGTAGAAGCTGTTGAGAAGTCTTTTGGACCTAGACTTGGCACTCCGGTACCGCTTGCCGTGCGGTAGCAGAGAGAACAGTCTATGACTAGGGTGGCTGGAGTCTTTGACAATTTTGAGGGTCTTCCTCTGACACCGCCTGGTATAGAGGTCCTGGATGGCAGGAAGCTTGGCCCCAGTGATGTACTGGGCCGTACGCACTACCCTCTGTAGTGCCTTGCGGTCGGAGGCCAAGCAGTTGCCATACCAGGCGGTGATGCAACCAGTCAGGATGCTCTCGATGGTGCAGCTGTATAATTTTTTGAGGATCTGAGGACCCATGCCAAATCTTTTCAGTCTCCTGAGGGGGAATAGGCTTTGTCGTGCCCTCTTCACGACTGTCTTGGTGTGTTTGGACCATGATAGTTCGTTGGTGATGTGGACACCAAGGAACTTGAAGCTCTCAACCTGTTCCACTACAGCCCCGTCGATGAGAATGGGGGCGTGCTCAGTCCTCTTTTTTTTCCTGTAGTCCACAATCATCTCCTTTGTCTTGGTCACGTTGAGGGAGAGGTTGTTGTCCTGGCACCACACGGCCAGGTCTCTGACCTCCTCCCTATGGGCTGTCTCATCGTTGTCGGTGATCAGGCCTACCACTGTTGTGTCGTCGGCATGGGTGAACAGAGAGTACAGGAGGGGGCTGAGCACGCACCCCTGAGGGGCCCCCGTGTTGAGGATCAGTGTGGCAGATGTGTTGTTACCTACCCTTACCACCTGGGGGCGGCCCGTCAGGAAGTCCAGGATCAAGTTGAAGAGGGAGGTGTTTAGTCCCAGGATCCTTAGCTTAGTGATGAGCTTAGAGGACACTATGGTGTTGAATGCTGAGCTGTAGTCAATGAATAGCATTCTCACGTAGGTGTTCCTCTTGTCCAGGTGGGAAAGGGCAGTGTGGAGTGCAATAGAGATTGCATCATCTGTGGATCTGTTGGGGCGGTATGCAAATTGGAGTGGGTCTAGGGTTTCTGGGATAATACTGTTGATGTGAGCCATGACCAGCCTTTCAAAGCACTTCATGGCTACAGACGTCAGTGCTACGGGTCGGTAGTCATTTAGGCAGGTTATCTTAGAGTCCTTGGGCACGGGGACTATGGTGGTCTGCTTGAAACATGTTGCTATTACAGACTCAGTCAGGGACATGTTGAAAATGTCAGTGAAGACACTTGCCAGTTGGTCAGCACATGCTCGGAGTACACGTCCTGGTAATCCGTCTGGCCCTGCGGCCTTGTGAATGTTGACCTGCTTAAAAGTCTTACTCACATCGGCTACGGAGAGCGTGATCACATAGTCATCCGGAACAGCTGGTGCTCTCATGCATGCTTCAGTGTTGCTTGCCTCGAAGCGAGCATAGAAGTGGTTTAGCTCGTCTGGTAGGCTTGTGTCACTGGGCAGCTCGCGGCTGTGCTTCCCTTTGTAGTCTGTAATAGTTTTCAAGCCCTGCCACATCCGACGAGCGTCAGAGCCAGTGTAATACGATTCAATCTTAGTCCTGTATTGACTCTTTGCCTGTTTGATGGTTCGTCGGAGGTCATAGCGGGATTTCTTATAAGCGTCCGGGTTAGAGTCCCGTTCCTTGAAAGCGGCAGCTCTACCCTTTAGCTCAGTGCGGATGTTTCCTGTAATCCATGGCTTCTGGTTGGGGTATGTACGTACGGTCACTGTGGGGACGACATCATCGATGCACTTATTGATGAAGCCAGTGACTGATGTGGTGTACTCCTCAATGCTGTCTGAAGAATCCCGGAACATGTTCCAGTCTGTGCTAGCAAAACAGTCCTGTAGCTTAGCATCTGCGTCATCTGACCACTTTTTTATTAACCGAGTCACTGGTGCTTCCTGCTTTAGTTTTTGCTTATAAGCAGGAATCAGGAGGATAGAGTTATGGTCAGATTTGCCAAATGGAGGGCGAGGGAGAGCTTTGTATGCGTCTCTGTGTGTGGAGTAAAGGTGGCCTAGAGTTTTTTTTCCTCTGGTTGCACATTTAACATGCTGGTTGAAATTAGGTAGAACGGCTTTAAGTTTCCCTGCATTAAAGTCCCCGGCCACTAGGAGCGCTGCATCTGGATGAGCGTTTTCCTGTTGATTTATGGCCTTGTACAACTCATTCAGTGCAATCCTAATGCCAGCATTGGTTTGTGGTGGTAAATAGACAGCTATGAAAAATATAGATGAAAACTCTCTTGGTAAATAGTGTGGTCTACAGCTTATCATAAGATACTCTACCTCAGGCGAGCAAAACCTCGAGACTTCCTTAGTATTTGATTTTGTGCACCAGCTGTTGTTTACAAATATACACAGACCGCCACCCCTTGTCTTACCGGAGTCAGCCGTTCTATCCTGCCGATGTAGCGTATAGCCCGCTAGCTGTATGAAATCCATGTCGTCGTTCAGCCACGACTCGGTGAAACATAAGATATTACAGTTTTTAATGTCCCGTTGGTAGGATAACCGTAATCTTAAGTTGTCCAATTTATTTTCAAATGATTGAACGTTGGCTAATAGGATTGATGGAAGAGGCAGTTTACTCGCTCGCCGTCGGATCCTTACAAGGCACCCCGATCTACGTCCACGATATCTCCGTCTCTTCCTCACGCGAATGACGGGGATTTGGGCCTTGTCGGGTGTCTGTATGATATCCTTCGCGGCCGCCTCGTTGAAGAAAAAATCTTCGTCCAATACGAGGTGAGTAATCGCTGTCCTGATATCCAGAAGCTCTTTTTGGTTATAAGAGACGATGGCAGAAACATTATGTACAAAATAAATTACAAATAACGCGGAAAAACACACATAATAGTACAATTGGTTAGAGGGCTGTAAAACGGCAGCCATCTTCTCCGGCGCTAGTGGGGTAGTAATAGAATAGAAACATGATTGATGTTCACAGATTAAGGATAGTCTTTTTTGTTTTTCTTTACCTTTCAGGGTGTCTTACCTGTAGGCTAGGGGCTGGTGAGCATGCTGATGTTTGTGTTGTTCTATTCTAGATAGATATGATAGATATGCTGTGTGAATAGCATCTAAACTCCCAGTCTAAATAGAAGGAGAAGCTACTGTGACCTCTTCACAACAAACAAAGTACCTTTTATTATAAACGGAAGCCACAACAGATGACAACATATTGAGTGTGTTAGCGTAGTGTGGAGAGATAATAGATGGGGGGGGGGGGGGAGAGAGAGAGAGAGAGAGAGAGAGAGAGAGAAATGGACAGAGAGAGAGAGAGAGAGAGAGAGAGAGAGAGAGAGAGAATGATGGAGAGAGGGATAGATAGACAGAGTTGCAAGATAGGGACAGAGAGAGAGAGAGAGAGAGAGAGAGAGAGAGAGAGAGAGAGAGGATGATGAGAGAGGGATAGATCGACAGAGTTGCAAGATAGGGACAGAGAGAAAGAGAGAGCGAGAGAGGGGAGCATCAGCAAGAGAGAGAGAAACAAAGTCTTGTTGGTGGTTATGTCGAGTTCCCCCTGCCAGGCCTGACTCTCCTGTCCTCCCCAGCTCTGTGGCAGTGGCCAGGGGCTGATTGCTCTGTGCTGTGCCACACCGTGGTTGTCTGTGTTAGCTTTATTAGACTACGGCCCAATTCATCCAGAGCAAGGGGAGGAGGGAGAGTCATTTCCAGAGGAGGAGGAAGAGGGTGGGGGGAGGGGTAGAGGGGAGAGTCACTTCCAGAGGAGGAAGAGAGTCAGTTCTAGAGGAGGAGGAAGACGGAGGAGGGAGAGTCAATTCCAGCCCAGCGACTTTCACTCTCCCTGTTAGCACTGTCCACCTCTATTCCGCTATCGACTTGCTGTCTTCATATTTCACCAACCCGGGCATAGCCCAGCCATCACACCATAAAGAGCCTGTCAGAGTCCCACTCCAGGGCAACCCTGACACCTCTCTCTCTCTCTCGCTCTCTCTCTCTTGCTCTCGCTCTATCTCTCGCTCTCTCTCTTGCTCTCGCTCTCTCACTCTCTCTCTCTCTCTCTCCCCCCCAGCGAGAGAGGGAAATGGACAGAGAGAGAGAGAGAGATTGACAGCGAGAGAGAGAGAGAGAGAGAGAGAGAGAGAGAGATGGACAGCAAGAGAGGGAAATGGACAGAGAGAGAGAGAGCGCGAGAGAGAGCGAGAGAGAGAGAGAGAGAGCGCGAGAGAGAGCGAGAGAGAGAGAGAGAGAGAGAGAGAGAGAGAGAAAAGCCCTTAAATTGAAATTGAAATTGAATTGAATTGAAATTGAATTGAATGATGGAGAGAGGGATAGATAGACAGTTGCAAGATAGGACAAAAAACCCGTTGTTTTCTTTAAGTTGGGTTGTTGATTCTGGGGTTTTGAGCTATGATCCACCGGGTCAGATCAGAAGACTGGAGGTGTGGTTTAGTAGGGACATGGCTTTCAGATAGTTATTTCTGGCCACCCGTGATAGTAAATGTAATTCCGGTTAATCTATTCTGTTGTATTGTCAACACATGTTAAGGTTGGGAACTGACACTTTTGTAGCTTTAATAAGGCTTACACAAGCGTATGAGTACCTTTTAAGTGCCTATGCAAATCCCACTGTTGGGATAGTTAACACGTTGTTATAATATTTAAATAATGTTATACATTTTATAATAAAATATGTAGTGTGCAAAAATCTTGAAAGAAAATTGAGATTTGCAGTGAAAAATGTAACATGAATGACATATACGTTCATGGGTTGCCAAAAATAGCTGTCTGGAAGCCACGCCCCCAATAGGCCACGTCTTTGGATTACCCAAAGAACCATCAATTGGGTTTTTATTCACTTTCATGCTGGGTTGACCCAACAGATGGGTCTTTTTTTATGTAATCCCTAAATTATGTTCAGGCGGTGTGGCCTATTTGGGGGCGTGGCTTTATGAAAATACCCAAAATTACAACCAACTAATTGCAGCATTACCGGCAAAATGTAAGAAGCAAGTGGAAGGGGGAGAAAGTAAGGAACCTGTCTGTTGGCCCTGCATTAAAGACCAAAATTGGTTAAAAGCTTCATTTCAGGACCAAAAAATTGATAGCTGTGCCATATAGTTGGGAAAAGATTTTCGATATACCGATTCCATGGCACATGGTTTATGAACTGATACACAAAATGACACCAGATTCAAAACTTAGAGTTTTTCCAATTTAAATTATTAAACACAATTCTTGCAACCAATAGAATGTTATATATGGGGGATACAACCATCCCAGCACTGCAGATTTTGCTGCGAAAAGACAGAATCATTAGATCATTTGTTTTGGTACTGTCCATATGTAGCTTGTTTTTGGTCGCAGGTTCAGGAATGGCTGAAGAATTGCAACATTTACCTGGAGCTAACTCTGCAAATAGCACTGCTGGGTGATTTGAAAAGTCCTAGTCAATCAATCAATAATATAATACTACTCTTAGCAAAAATGTTTATCTTTAATTTACAATCTTTAGAAACTATGAGAATAGAAAGGTTCAGAACTTTTGTGAAACAGCACAGTTGAAAAATATATGGCAAATAAAAACCAAAACTGAATGGTGTTCAGAGATAGATGGGAGAGGTTGAGTGGAGCTGAAGGGTGGGACTAAAAATAACAAGATAACTAATGTAAAATATACTGTGTCCGTAAAATGTATGTAGGATGCATAAGCTGGAAGTAGAAGCCTAAGTGTTGTTGTCCATTAGTTCACTCCAATTAGGGGATGGATGGTAGGGTTAGGGGAAAATAATAAAGGAAAATATATTTCAAAAAATATATATGAGGGATTGGAAATGATGCAGACAATTACATTGATGGAAACCACAGTCTATATGCAATATTAAACCTGATCTACCCCCTAAAAAAAAAAAATAATAATAATAATAATAGTAATAAAATAAATGAAAAATAAAAAGGGGGTATGTCATGCAATCTGCTATACCAACAGCCTGTCAAGCAGTCGGAGGGATGCTATACCAACAGCCTGTCAAGCAGTCGGAGGATTACTATACCAACAGCCTGTCAAGCAGTCGGAGGATTACTATACCAACAGCCTGTCAAGCAGTCGGAGGATTACTATACCAACAGCCTGTCAAGCAGTCGGAGGGATGCTATACCAACAGCCTGTCAAGCAGTCGGAGGATTACTATACCAACAGCCTGTCAAGCAGTCGGAGGATTACTATACCAACAGCCTGTCAAGCAGTCGGAGGATTACTATACCAACAGCCTGTCAAGCAGTCAGAGGGATGCTATACCAACAGCCTGTCAAGCAGTCGGAGGGATGCTATACCAACAGCCTGTCAAGCAGTCGGAGGGATGCTATACCAAAAGCTTGTCAAGCAGTCGGAGGGATGCTATACCAAAAGCTTGTCAAGGAGTCGGAGGGATACCAGCTCAGTGTAAAATTAGAAATATGCAAAACATCTACACGTAAATGATGAGCACACCAGTTGTGGATGTAGTACGTTTTGAGACTGTAAGACAAATATATCATGTAAATTCTAAACTAAATATTAGCTTGAGAGGACATTAATTGTGATTGATACAAGCTTACAATGCAGTGTTCTACAATCCTGGAACTAGGGACCCACGGGGGGTGCAGGGTTTTGTTCCAGCCTAGCACAAATTAATCTATTTCAACTAGTAAGTGCTTGTGTTGGACCTGAGCTAGGACACAAGCATGCACACTCTGTAGATCTCCAGGACCAGGACTGAAGAACTCTGTAATGCTCCAGGACCAGGACTGAAGAACTCTGTAACTCTCCAGGACCAGGACTGAATAACTCTGTAACTCTCCAGGACCAGGACTGAAGAACTCTGTAACGCTCCAGGACCAGGACTGAATAACTCTGTAACTCTCCAGGACCAGGACTGAAGAACTCTGTAACTCTCCAGGACCAGGACTGAAGAACTCTGTAACTCTCCAGGACCAGGACTGAAGAACTCTGTAACTCTCCAGGACCAGGACTGAAGAACTCTGTAACTCTCCAGGTCCAAGACTGAAGAACTCTGTAACTCTCCAGGACCAGGACTGAAGAACTCTGCTATATAACATATTAAGATGTAATATTGAAACCTGTCTATCTTGTCTGTCTTCTCCAGATGATGCATATTTACTGATGGGCCTGAACATCGAGGAGATTTACCCAGAAACCTCTAGTTTTATCACATATGACGGGTCGATGACCATCCCGCCTTGCTTTGAGACGGCCACGTGGATCCTGATGAATAAGCCAGTGTACATCACGCAGATGCAGGTCTGTCTCAACAGTAGCTTCTTACTGCTTAGTTACATAAGACTGTCAAACAGCAATTATGTTCCTCCACATGGCTTGTTCTCCCAGTCTTACTGAAATAATGTGCCTTTTCTTCACTTCCGATCCTCTCTCATCTCTGCTTTCCTCTCCTCTCGTTCCTTCTTTTACATACTCTACATTTCCATCCTCTTTACCCCTCTCTTTTTGTTCATGAACACCCGTTCCCCCTCCTCTCCTCTTCTTTCCTCTCCAGATGCACTCCTTACGGCTGTTGAGTCAGAACCAGCCGTCTCAGATCTTCCTGAGTATGAGTGACAATGTTCGCCCTGTCCAACCTCTGAACAACCGCTGCATCCGGACCAACATCAACTTCAGCATGCAGGGCAAAGACTGTCCCAACAACAGGGCCCAGAAGCTTCAGTACCGAGGTAAACACAGCTCCAATCCACCCACCACCACCATTTTGTTAGCGATTTATTTAAACCAGGTCTGACTAGCAGACATTTACAAAATGGTGGTGAAGGAGTCATGGACATTTACCTTGGTTGTTTTCTATATGTCTGCTTGTGCCCCTCATAAAGCTATTAACTACCTAAAACATAGTCTTATCAGCTTTGTAAGTAAAGCATTAACGTTTATAGATTTGAAAGAGTCATTGTATATTATGTATATTATAGCAATATTTCCAACAAGTGTTGGAGCGTCTGAGTGTGTGGGCCAAACTATTTCATAACTACAAAGCCAACTCAGCATCTCAGTGTGATTCAGGGACTCTGCATGCAGTCTGTTTACCATCTCCTCTCCTCTGTTTCAGCCAATATATCTGGGCAACTGCTGCACAAAATGTGAATTTTACCCCTGAAGCATATATACAGTGAGGGCAAGAGGTAACCCCTATTATTCATTGTATTCTTCTTTCAGGATCTACTGTACTGTAGCAAGACTGTTCTGTTCTCTTATCCGCTCGCTCTCCGATGAAATTCTTATTCTGTGCAGCAGTTGTTGAGAGATTGAAACACACACACAGACACACACACAAGAATGTGAAGAATGTGTGCGCCCACACATTATCAGGCTTACAGCCACACACACACATATATTTACGCACACACTTTTACCCACACACCCCTACAGTATCTTTTACTCTGCCTTTCCAACCCGCCCCCAGAGAGTAAACAGAAACAGCACAATAGCAGCAGGGTTGTCTCTTGTCTTTAATTACACTAGTTGTACTTGTTCATCTAAGGTTAAACCTTGAAGGCAGAGGAAAGTCAGCCCCCTCATAGCTAGGTGTCAGTGGGCTAATTGAATGGGAAATGTATATTGGGACACTAACAGAATGCTAACTAACAGACACTGTAGAAATACTGTTATTTAGCATACATTGCTAATATTAACATGCACACCACAGCACCGTATCGCTATGTTCAGTGCATTCTGGTCTCAATCCTAACAATATATTGTCGTGTTAATATGAATGTTATAGATGCTGCTGGATAGAAAGGGCTCCATGCTAGACATACATGTGTAGATAAAGTAGTGTTCTTCTCACCCTGTCCCTCTCCTCTCTTCCAGTGAATGAGTGGCTGCTAAAGTAGTCTCTCTCTTGGATGAGCACAGGAACAAGACACAAAGACAGAGAGAGGGGGGGGGGGGGGGGGGGGGGGGGGGGGTGGGGGAGGGGGGGAGAGAGAGAGAGAGAGAGAGAGAGAGAGAGAGAGAGAGAGAGAGAGAGAGAGAGAGAGAGAGAGAGAGAGAGAGAGAGAGAGAGAGAGAGAGAGAGAGAGAGAGAGAGAGATGAGAGAGAGAGAGAGAGAGAGAGAGAGAGAGAGAGAGAGAGAGAGAGAGAGAAGGAAGGAAGAAAACAACTGGAAACCACACCTGCATCTCATCTAAGATTATTTAATGTGAAAAGAGAAAACAAGAAATTGAACATTACCAAGTAAAAGACTCTGCGTTGCTTTGCAAAGGGACTACTACTTTTCATACGTACATCGAGAACTATTTGAATTCCAACACATGCTAACTAACACGTCCATTACAAATATACCTATTATGAAACCTGTTTTGATACTGATACTTTTTTGGGAGATAACAAAATGTTTAAAACGCTGAAGCATTTATTTCGTACAGCCTCTTCTTCACACGGACTGAGTAGGACTGATCGGGACTTTGTACATAGACACCTTGCTACCAATGGGATCTTAAGGACTTATCAAGACAATGCCCCTAGTGGTTGAGACAGAGAAGGTCTGCAAGGCTCATAGCTGCATCGTCATCACCGTCACCTACAAGGCATGCCGACTGCAACAACCCAAGAGAGCTAGACCTTACATCCTTGCCTTGTAACAGTAGGTCATTACGAAAGGAACAACGGAAAGGATATTCTGTCTAAGTGATGAACCGATGAGTGTCTTGGCCTTTGTTGTATATAGTATACTTATCAGTACTGCTGAAAAACTGAATATGTAAAGAAAAATACAAATAAACATTTTAAAAGATATATTAAGAGGATAAAAAAAAAATATGAGTATTTTAAAGGCCCAGTGCAGTCAAAAATGTGATTTTCCTGTGTTTTATATTTCCACACTATGAGGTTGGAATAATACTGTGAAATTGTGAAAAATATGATAATGCCCTTTTAGTGTAAGTGCTTTTTGAAAAGACCACCTGAGATTTCAGCCTGTTTTGGTGGGATGTAGTTTTGGCCTTCCATGGTGACATCACCATGCAGTAAATTAGTTAATAGACCAAAAGAGTTCCAAACCTCTCTGCCAATAACAGCTAATTCTCAGTTTTTCCCCTCCCCACTCAGACCACTCCCAGACAGTCCTAGCAAAATACTTGCTAGAGAAATTGCCCTTTGCTAAGAAGCAATTTCTGTTTCTTTTTGGCCATTTTAATTGAAAACAATCACAGTAAGGTACTTAATTGTAACCCAGAAATGATTTGATATTGAGATTAACATCGGCTGCAATGGACCTTCAAACGTTTGGTGCACTTTGAATTGCAGAAGCAGTTCTGAGCTGAAGCCTGTTTTATTGCTTACAATGGTCATACACTGTATTTGAGTAATGTTATAAGCCCAATAAATGTGTCTGGAAAGTTCACTTTGGAAAATATGCTTCACTTTACACTGTTGTTTCTATGTATTGGGTTTTGTGCCAAGTTATTGAATGAAGTTAACGAGGTGAGTTATGCACGTTGGTGAGTGAGAAATCCAGTCTCAACTACAGCAAGCCGCTATATGTCCTCCAGTGGAGGCTCCTCAAAGGAGGAAGGGGAGGACCATCCTCCTCAATGAATTTCTTTTTTTTTTTTTATAGTGAAACATTAAAAATGTTATCCTTTTTAGATAAAACTATACTAACTATATTCACGTCAACAAATAAATGATTAAAACACACTGTTTTGCAATGAAGGTCTACAGTAGCCTCAACAGCACCCTCTAGGTTAGCACGATGCTTCCATCCTCCTCTGGGTAAATTGACTTCAATACAAACATAGGAGGCTCATGGTTCTCACCCCCATCCATTGACTTACACAGTAATTATGACAATTTCCTGAGGACATCCTCCAACCTATCAGAGCTCTTGCAGCATGAACTGAGATGTTGTCCACCCAATCAAAGGATCAGATAATTAATCTAGTACTGAAATACAGTGGGGGAAAAAAGTATTTAGTCAGCCACCAATTGTGCAAGTTCTCCCACTTAAAAAGATGAGAGAGGCCTGTAATTTTCATCATAGGTACACGTCAACTATGACAGACAAATTGAGGAAAAAAAATCCAGAAAATCACATTGTAGGATTTTTAATGAATTTATTTGCAAATTATGGTGGAAAATAAGTATTTGGTCACCTACAAACAAGCAAGATTTCTGGCTCTCACAGACCTGTAACTTCTTCTTTAAGAGGCTCCTCTGTCCTCTACTCGTTACCTGTATTAATGGCACCTGTTTGAACTTGTTATCAGTATAAAAGACACCTGTCCACAACCTCAAACAGTCACACTCCAAACTCCACTATGGCCAAGACCAAAGAGCTGTCAAAGGACACCATAAACAAAATTGTAGACCTGCACCAGGCTGGGAAGACTGAATCTGCAATAGGTAAGCAGCTTGGTTTGAAGAAATCAACTGTGGGAGCAATTATTAGGAAATGGAAGACATACAAGACCACTGATAATCTCCCTCGATCTGGGGCTCCACGGAAGATCTCACCCCGTGGGGTCAAAATGATCACAAGAACGGTGAGCAAAAATCCCAGAACCACACGGGGGGACCTAGTGAATGACCTGCAGAGAGCTGGGACCAAAGTAACAAAGCCTACCATCAGTAACACACTACGCCGCCAGGGACTCAAATCCTGCAGTGCCAGACGTGTCCCCCTGCTTAAGCCAGTACATGTCCAGGCCCGTCTGAAGTTTGCTAGAGTGCATTTGAATGATCCAGAAGAGGATTGGGAGAATGTCATATGGTCAGATTGTCACGATCGTCGTAGGAGTGAGTAGACCAAGGCGCAGCGTGTGAAACAAACATGACTTTAATTAGTTAAAGTTACAAACAAAACACGACTCGTGAAGTCCACGGTAACACTGACCGAACACGGAACAAAAACCCACAACACCCAAGGGAAAACATACAGATTAAATATGGCTCCCAATCAGAGACAACCAGCCGACAGCTGACACTCGTTGCCTCTGATTGGGAGTCACACAGGCAAACATAAAAACAGACAACCTAGAACACCCAAACAAAGAAACAGAACACATCGAATGAACACACCCTGGCTCAACATATAGAGTCCCAGAGCCAGGGTGTGACAGTACCCCCCCCTAAAGGCGCGGACTGCGACCGCGCCTCAATAAGAGCTAAACAGGGGAGGGCTGGGTGGGCATACCTCCTCGGCGGCGGTTCTGGCTCCGGCCTTGCCCACCACCCTCCAATAATCCCCCCATAGCGCCCCTGGTCCGGTCTGGCCCCGCTGGCTGGAGCTGGACTGGACGTAGCAGGGGCGGTAGGCTTCAGCTCCTTAGTGGAGCAGTTGAGCGGTACCTGAATGGGCACCGATGACCCAGGCACGGGTTGTGCCGGACTGACGACTCGCACCCTAGGCTTGGTGCGTGGAGCAGCGACGGGCCTTACCAGGCTGACGACTCGTACCCCGGGCTTGGTGCGAGTAGCAGGAACGGGCTGAACCAGGCTGACGACTCGCACCCCTGGCTTGGTGCGAGTGGCAGGAACGGGCTGGACCAGGCTGACGACGCACACCGTAGGCTTGGTACGTGGAGCAGGAACAGGCCGGGCTGGGCTGTCGACGCATACCGTAGGCTTGGTGCGTGGAGCAGGGACAGGCCGGACAGGGCTGGCGACGCACACTGTAGGCTTGGTGCGTGGAGCAGGAACAGGCCGGGCTGGGCTGTCGACGCACACCGTAGGCTTGGTGCGTGGAGCAGGGACAGGCCGGACAGGGCTGGCGACGCACACCGTAGGCTTGGTGCGTGGAGCAGGAACAGGCCGGGCTGGGCTGGCGACGCACACCGTAGGCTTGGTGCGTGGAGCAGGGACAGGCCGGGCTGGGCTGTCGACGCACACCGTAGGCTTGGTGCGTGGAGCAGGGACAGGCCGGGCTGGGCTGGCGACGCACACCGTAGGTTTGGTGCGTGGAGCAGGAACAGGCCGGGCTGTACTGGGAACACACACCACTGGCCTTAAACGGGGATCAGTAACGGGCCGGACCGGACTGGCAATACACCTCAGTACCTCTCGCCGTGCCTCTACAACTTCCTTCCCTCCTCTCGCCAATGGCTCCCGTAACCCGGTGGCCTTCTCTCCTCGTCTCCCATTTCGCCCTGTGGCAGCCTCCTGCTGCCCAGTCGCCCATGCCGTGTGCCCCCCCCTAAAAAATTCTTGGGGGTGCCTCTCGTCCTTCCGACGATGGCACTGCTGACGCCGCTGCTCCTCTCCTGCCTGGGTCTCCCCCTTCATAGCCCTCCGGTACCGGACGGCCTCCTCCTCGGTAATCTGCCCCCAACCGAGGAGGACATCCACAAGAGTCACCTCCTGCGTGTGTTCCTGGACACGCTGCTTGGTCCTGGTATGGTGGGTTTTTCTGTCACGATCGTCGTAGGAGTGAGTAGACCAAGGCGCAGCGTGTGAAACAAACATGACTTTAATTAGTTAAAGTTACAAACAAAACACGACTCGTGAAGTCCACGGTAACACTGACCGAACACGGAACAAAAACCCACAACACCCAAGGGAAAACATACAGATTAAATATGGCTCCCAATCAGAGACAACCAGCCGACAGCTGACACTCGTTGCCTCTGATTGGGAGTCACACAGGCAAACATAGAAACAGACAACCTAGAACACCCAAACAAAGAAACAGAACACATCGAATGAACACACCCTGGCTCAACATATAGAGTCCCAGAGCCAGGGTGTGACACAGATGAAACCAAAATATAACTTTTTGGTAAAAACTCAACTCGTCGTGTTTGGAGCACAAAGAATGCTGAGTTGCATCCAAAGAACACCATACCTACTGTGAAGCATGGGGGTGGAAACATCATGCTTTGGGGCTGTTTTTCTGCAAAGGGACCAGGACGACTGATCCGTGTAAAGGAAAGAATGAATGGGGCCATGTATCGTGAGATTTTGAGTGAAAACCTCCTTCAGCAAGGGCATTGAAGATGAAACGTGGCTGGGTCTTTCAGCATGACAATGATCCCAAACATACCGCCCGGGCAACGAAGGAGTGGCTTCGTAAGAAGCATTTCAAGGTCCTGGAGTGGCCTAGCCAGTCTCCAGATCTCAACCCCATAGAAAATCTTTGGAGGGAGTTGAAAGTCCGTGTTGCCCAGCGACAGCCCCAAAACATCACTGCTCTAGAGGAGATCTGCATGGAGGAATGGGCCAAAATACCAGCAACAGTGTGTGAAAACCTTGTGAAGACTTACAGAAAACGTTTGACCTGTGTCATTGCCAACAAAGGGTATATAACAAAGTATTGAGAAACTTTTGTTATTGACCAAATACTTATTTTCCACCATAATTTGAAAATAAATTCATAAAAAGTCCTACAATGTGATTTTCTGGATTTTTTTTCCTCATTTTGTCTGTCATAGTTGACGTGTACCTATGATGAAAATTACAGGCCTCTCTCATCTTTTTAAGTGGGAGAACTTGCACAATTGGTGGCTGACTAAATACTTTTTTTCCCCACTGTACAATGTGGTGAGTAGTTGACTCAAAGCTTTGATAAAAAATAAAAATGGATCAAGAGAGAGAGAGCTAGCTATATATTTATACTTTTTTTTTTTACTTTCAATTATATTTACTTAGGTAGCAAATGCAGTTAGCTAGTTTAGCCTACTCATGTTAGCTAGCTGGCTGTGACTATCCAACATCAGAACTCTTCCAAGTTATGGTAAGCTTTTGGTTTTTCTAATTTATTGCCACCGGGCCCGCCAGTGTAACTGCTAATTGCTTATAGACTGTACTGCATGATTGTAGCGGGTTTACTAGCTAACATGTTTGTTCTATTAACTACAGTATGTTGACTATGACATTACTTTAGCTAATATGGTGACAACGATGTAGGCTGTGCGTAGCTGTCATGATATGAAGGTTTGGCTTGGAAAGGTTTTTTTGCCTGGTCACAGACAGCTGATGTGTTGTGCATTGAAGTCCACAAGCAAAGGGAAGAGGTGAGAGGAGGAAAATGCGTAGATGCGAGAAGGAATACAACGAGCTGTTTGTATCTTGTTATGAAAGTGAACTGTGTTTGCGTGTGATCAGGGATGTATTCATTCCGCCGAGTCTGTTGAAAAACATTTCTTAAACGGAAGAAAGCGGAATGAAACGGGTATAAACATACCTGAATTTTTCCAATAGAAACTCTCGTTTGCAACTGTTGAGCTACTGATTACACCCTCGATCAGCTAGATATAGGCAAGAGTTTGCAAGGCAGTATTGAATATGTCACAGTCTGTCCATGTCTTTCTGTCACCTCAAATCTTTCTCTCGACCTGTGTACACCTACGTTTTAAACTTTCATTCATAGACTAGGTTGTAGCAACCTCATGATGGTTATAATGTCATGTAGCTAGTAGGCAAAACCTATCAATGTTACATTGAACTGGGTGAATGGCATGTCATCCACTATGCTGTAATAGAAATAAGGCCATGTTCATAAAAAATAAAAATAAATCATCCTCCCTCATCTTAAACGGCACCGACCGCCACGTGATGTTAGTATCACCTCCTTGATGTCTCACACATGGTAGAAGGTACCAGACACCTAACAATCAAGCTACTATATAGGAAATGATATGTAAAATAGATTGACCATGCCTGAGAAAGGGTGATGCTGAAAGGTTTTATTCAAAGAGGCATGGAAGCATTGAGGGATAAGAATTCCAACAATTCTTTCAATATTCCATATAATAGGCGAACCATTAAAAATGTGTTGAGTGTTGAGACAAATTTTACCTGTACCTTCAACACTATCCTGTCTGTGTTCTTAGATAACAGTCGGTTGTGAGTTAGTGAGGGGATTGAACCGTTTGTTTGTGGATAAACCTTTAGTGGGCGCCTCAATGGTTGGTAGCTTAAGGCTAGTAACGTGCAGAAAACATGAGCGAAAATGCAGTTGTAGAATCAACCTGACAATAACTTTAACAATTGAAAATGGCAACCAAAGATAATGTAATTGCCATTAGATCACTTTTTATCATATTGTCTTCAAGTATTCAACCGGTCCTCAATCAACGCATAGGAGTTTGCGTGCGATAGTAGAAAAGAAAATCAGAGTATTTTGGCCAAATAACTGCTGGACTCCTCTATCATCTTAGGCTACTCCACTTGGTAGCACTCTCATACAGACAAAGGTGCAGCCACTGTCACACTTGATGTCGTCGAAGCCCTCAGCCCCTGTAGAGGACAATGTCCCTGTTAGTCTCAGTGGAAGACAAGACAAGAATAACGACAGCACTCAATGAGACAGATAGGAAAATTACAAATATCACATGATTTGTTACCGTGACGTTTGACAGGGTTTATACACTGCTTATTAGGCATGTAATTGTTCCCTTAATATTATTATGTATTTAACACAGGGTCCCTTCGGGCTAGGATTCAAACCAAACTGCATTGTAGCGTGCTTGACATTTTAAGGTAATTTCCAATTGAGCAGACATCTGCAGTGTTTACCTTGAATGTGATCTCCCCGAATGACGGGAATATTGCCTTTAAAAGGCACATTGTCGATACGGATTGGGATCTCGGCCTAAGTGTCACACATCCAAGAACAATTTTACTGACCTGAATAAGAGTTCAGTGCCACACAGTCTTCTTCTCCCCACTGCTGAGCTTTGGCACTTTCGGACCAGAACCAGTTGACGGATGACCCATCAGTCCACACATAATTCCCTTCCTGTCAGGGAGAACATTTCAAGGTTATCAACATCTTCTTGAAGGGCAGTAGTAACTTATCGAATGTCCAAATTAAAGAGATATGAAATAAGACCTGATTAAGTGCCACTTGAGTGTTAAGGATTTTTTTACCTTCTCAAGATCATTCAGTCCTACCCAGGCATAAGCAGAGGTACTCTGGGTCTGCTTCACCATGGAAAGGAGAAGCTGGTATTCTTCAACGCTGTGCACAGCAGCTAGGGTACCCTGATCTCTCTTACAGTAATCCTTTAGGAAGAAACATCCATGTTTTCATTGATTTCTTTTACAAGCCTTGTCTATGTAGACATTTGATCAGTAGTGGTACACTGTAATGGAAAACTGTTATTTGTATGGTAATTTTGGGTATTATCAACAATGAAATGTCTCAGCCTCTATCTTTTTCCACTAATTGTTCTTTTTATTTGTGTTTTTTTCCTCCCCAATTTCGTGATATCCAATTGTTAGTTACAGTCTTGTCCCGCTGGGCCAATTGTGCGCTGCCTCATGGGTCTCTCGGTCGCGGCCAGCTGCGACACAGCCCGGGATCAAACCCGGATCTGTAGCGATGCCTCTAGCACTGATCAGTGCCTTAGACCGCTGCGCCACTCGGGAGGCCCCACTAATTGGTATTTTGACCAATCACATCGGATCTATTCACATCAGATCTTTTTTAGCACTGATCTGATTGGTCAAAAGACAAATTAGTGAAGAAATATCAGAATCGGGCTGCCTGTGTAGACGCAGCCTGAGTAGAAACACAACACTTCGAATAACAGAAAAAGTGGCTATGGATGAAATAGATCATAATAACTTTTCAAATCATGAAAACAATTCAAAATATATGTTTTTGTAACATTAAATTTGACTATAAATGTGTTAAGATTTAAAAATATATGCTCATTTTGGGACATTTAACCATTTACTTGTGTTACTGTCACGCCCTGACATTGAGATCTCTAGTTGGGTTGGTCAGGGTGTGAAATCTAATTTATATATTTCTATGTTGGCCGGGTGTGGTTCCCAATCAGAGGCAGCTGTCGGTCGTTGTCTCTGATTGGGGATCATACTTAGGCAGCCATGTTGCCTACCTTAGTTGTGGGATTTTGTTTCTGTTTGGCTTGTTTGATGGTTAGCGTCTTGAACTTCACGGTCTGTTGGATTTTGCTATTTTGTCGGTGTTTATTAAAATAAACAACTATGTACGCATACCACGCTGCACCTTGGTCCGATCCTTTACACAACGGACGTGACAGTTACAAAAGGTTAATAAAATAAAAATGTGTTACTGCAATCATTACCAATTTGGGGTAAAAAATTACCACCGTTGGCTGCTTTTAGGGTTAAAATGCTTTCATGTGTAAACAATTTACCTAGCAGCCAACCTGCTTGCACCAATCCCTGGTAATTACAGTAAAATACTGTTAAATACTAACCAATCCCCCTCAATGAATTTAATTAATCCGTTCATTCATTCCGATTACGGTAAAAAAAAATCGCTGAATAGGTTCTGTATTTTGGATGTTTTCACTGTATTTCTAACGCTTTCAAACAATACGATTCATCACGATTAAAACATTATTGCACTAAAATTATAAAAAGTTAACATGAGTTAACTTATTTACTTTGACAGCCCTTGTATTTATATTGCAGTAGGTCAAGTTCACGGCAACCCCTTTACAGTGTAATAAAAAAAAAGGTAATTATAATTGGAAATGTAAGTTATTTAAAATTCTCTTTTACACCATCACTGTAACTGGAAGTGTTGATTAGATTCAAATTTGACACTTACCAGTGCTTGCTGCCATCCCATTTGTTTGCGTACGAATCGGTAGCAATGGGGTACTGTGCTGTCAGGTCCAGTATACCCACTTGGACAGGTATCTGGAGAGAAAACGATGTATTTTAAATGCCTAACTATCACTAATTGGTTAGAACAGTAAATAGAAGAAAACTCAAAATAGACTGGATTCAAATGGGATTGGTTGTCACTTACAATGATGATTGTGGGGGAGGGCTCCAGTTCCCAGAAGGGTGAGGAGGACACAGGCAAGAACAGACACAGTTATGACTCCCATGATGATGGATAGAGAATCGTGGTGGACCTTTGGCCTTCTTCTGCAGTTCTTCCTAGATACAGAATTATATCACAAAGTGTATTACTCAGGAAAAACCACAGCATTACAGATTAATGTAGGAGATAGGTAGATAGATGGATAGATATGCTGAATGTCAGAACAAAATACGTGCATGGTTAATAGTTATTTAAATTCTACAATGTTTTTGGCAACAACAAATACAACCATTTTGGCCAGGATTTAATCTGATCTCGCTTTGGTCGGCAATGCACGTTTTAAAGG
Organism: Coregonus lavaretus; assembly: GCF_964263955.1. Lineage (NCBI taxonomy): Eukaryota > Metazoa > Chordata > Actinopteri > Salmoniformes > Salmonidae > Coregonus > Coregonus lavaretus. The sequence goes on along the minus strand of NW_028160295.1, from coordinate 142,729 downwards.
CAATATTTCCGTGTTCGCAGAGACCACATTCACAGTAAACGCTGCTTATGTCGGCTCAAATCAGAAATTAGCTTTAAATGGTGCATTGTCCAAATCCGCGATTAAATTAATGGCCGGGATTCAATCCAGACTTCTTGTGGCATAGCCCTGTTGATATTATAAAATCATAAAGACCCTCACCAAATTCAGAAGAGAGAAACTGAAGCGTCTTCCTTGAAGTGTTTCTTCAACCAGAAAGTGCAGGTGTCTTTTCACTCAAAATGTCAGGCCTTATAAAGAGACATTTGGGGGAAGTACTACTAGAGATATCATCTGCAAGTCACATTACCATTGCAGCAAGTAGTGATTGTGATCCATAATGTACATGTCTTTTTTTTTTTTTTTTGCGGACGTAGGCTTCCATGTAGGCATATGCATTGCCATACAAATGCATATCCTGTTTATGATGGTTGTAAGAAGTACATACACACTAAGAAGTACATACACATTGTCCCCACATGAAAGTTAATGTTTAATATTACAGATGTATTAATTTTTTGACCTGAATGTCCACAAGCTGATTGTCCGGTTCATCCTTCCCAGAATGCTATTCAAAGGTACAGTAGACCACATCAGCAGATAATAACCGCTTGAATGATAATGGCAAAATGTAGATTTCCTCCTAAATAGACATACTCCAAAAGTAATTATATTTCATGAGAGGGCCATAAGCAATAACTAACCATGCTTATACTGCCAGAAATATTAAAATCTCACCTTTATTGTAAAAATAGTTCGAAATTGCTGAGGTGTACTCAATTTTCAGTATGTATTTCCTATTCTACAGAAGTCTATGAATAAGGCTTGAAATGACTGATATGCTTTCTAGATATAGAAACAATCAATTTATAAAAACGACTAACTAGAAGATGTCACTTTCCTTATAACTGTAAAATACATATTTGTATGTTTAGTGTTGAGAAAATGTTAATTTTTTCCAAAGGTCTCGATCAAAACTTCTTCCCCCACCCCTGTGAACCTCTGACAGAACTCCACTTTCATCTCATGTTGTCCGTCTGTGACAAACAGAAAGTATTTTTTGTATCAAAAATGGTGTCAGATTTCGCACTGGGAAATTGGATGGCGGAGAACTAGGGCTATCGCCGAGTGCGAGCCATTATGATGTACGTTGTCCACACGTCGATTTATAAGAGAACATGTCGGTCAGAACAGGTACCGGAACCACGCACCGCCCCACTTTCAGAGAGTTTACATTCAAGAGGTTAACTGCATACATTGAGACACTGGCCAATGGGACATGGATCGGTCTATAGATCTCCTGCCACAAGTTATCGCTGCGTCCTCCAATTCACTGTAAGGTCTGCACCTGTTGTATTCGGCGCTTGTGACAAATACAATTTGATTTTTGATTTGATTTGAATTCTGAGATACACCAGACCAGTCACAAAAAAAAGAACAAAAAAGATTATAACTATTCTGTTGTGGGGCGATTACATGTGATATTGAATGTTCAGAAAGTAGATAACTAAAAATGCGCAGGCGGGTTGGCATGTGCAGGCGGGTTGGCTACATATGCAGTTGTGATAGCACAAACACATATGTAGCTAACCGCGTAGCTTAGCAACCCATTTTTATTCGGTTCAAATAAGGTATTATTCTAAAGTGTAGCAACCCTGTGATGTTGACATAGAATGATACAGAATTATTTAGAAACCACAACCTACTGGTATTTAGCAAGTTGTAGTGACTATGGCCATCATCAACATATTGCTCAACTAGTGTTGTAAGATATCTCTTTGTAATAGTGGGTTAGAAGACTTCCTCTTTACATGGTGAAGTCTCATGCTAACATGTAAACCAGGTGGCTGTGTACATTTTAGTTATTTAGCAGACAATTTACAGGAGCAATTAGGATTAAGTGCCTTGCTCAACGGCACATCAATGCATTTTTCACCTAGTCAGCTCTGGGATTTGAATCAGCAACCTTTCACATCTTAAAGTTCTCAAACGAAATGCCAGTAAGCCTCCAAGTCAGAAGAGATAAGCATGTCGGTGACAACCACTGGAGTGATGTGCAAGGATATAGTTACTGGCAGCATTCATGTGGAATGTGGGTCTGTTGGGCTGCCAACCCACCAGAGGGGGTTTCATTGAGTTGTCAGACATGAGGTCTAGTCACCCTTACTAATGTAAAAAGGTCCTGAACAATTCTGATTCCCACTTAAAATAGCCTTTTGAGTGACTAAAACATCTGATAAAAATGCTTAATTTTAGAAAAAGTAATTTTGCTCATATCAAACTACCAGGAAGTCTGAAAAGCTAGACCAAATGGAATTGTCAGCAATGTTCATATATCATGACTATAAATGATCAAGAAGTTTGTAAGAATCTTCTGTTTGGCATGTGTCTTGATGTAATAACATGAAAACGGAATCTGAGTTTTGGGCAACCCCTCCCCCGCTTTTGTTTCATGCTGGCTAAAGGCCTAGCCAGCCAGTTGCTAGCTAACACCAGACAGATAAAAGCAAAAACCTTTAAGTACACTGAACAAAAATATAAAACGCAACAATTTCTAAGATTTTACTGAGTTACAGTTCATATGAGGGAATCAGTCAATTGAAATAAAGTAATCTATGGATTTCACATGACTGGGAATACAGATATGCATCTGTTGGTCACAGATACCTTTAAAAAAAGAAGTAGGGGCGTGGATCAGAAGACCAGTCAGTATCTGGTGTGACCACCATTTGCCTCATGCAGCGTGACATCTCCTTCGCATAGAGTTGGCCAGGCTGTTGATTGTGGCCTGTGGAATGTTGCCCCACTCCTCTTCAATGGCTGTGCGAAGTTGCTGGATATTGTTGCTGGAAACTGGAACACACTGTCGTATACGTTGATCCAGAGCATCCCAAACATGCTCAATGAGTGATATGTCTGGTGAGTATGCAGGCCATGGAAGAACTGGGACATTTTCAGCTTCCAGGAATTATGTACAGATCCTTGCGACATGGGGCCATGTATCATCATGCTGAAACATGAGGTGATGGCAGCAATTGAATAGCACGACAATGTGCCTCATGATCTCGTCACGGTATCTCTGTGCATTCAAATTGCCATGAATAAAATGCAATTGTGTTTGTTGTCCATAGTTTATGCCTGCAAATACCATAACCCCACCACCACCATCATTGGGGCACTGTTCACAACATTGACCTCAGTAAACCACTCGCCCACACGATGCCATACACCCTGTCTGCCAATCTGCCTGGTTCAGTTGAAACCGTGATTCATCCGTGAAGAGCACACTTCTCCAGCATGCCAGTGGCCATCGAAGGTGAGCATTTGCCCACTGAAGTCGGTTACGACGCCGAACTGCAGTCAATTCAAGACCCTGGTGAGGACGACGAGCACGAAGAGGAGCTTCCCTGAGATGATGTCTGACAGTTTGTGCAGAAATGCTTCGGTTGTGCAAAGCCAAAGTTTCATCAGCTGTCCGGGTGGCTGGTCTCAGACGATCCCGCAGGTGAAGAAGCCAGATGTGGAGATCCTGGGCTGGCTTTGTTACACATGGTGTGCGGTTGAGGCCGGTTAGACGTACTGCCAAATTCATGCCTTTGTAATGTGGTTTATCCACAAAAAAGATAGGTGGCGTAGTAGAGCTACATGATTTTTTTATACATGCGGGGAGGTCCTCAGTACTAATCTAAAATAAACAGATTCTTTACATCAAGGAGTGGAGCATGGGAATAACCAGTCAGATATCAGACAGAAATATAGGCTTTATTCACAATTACTGAAGCAACGTAATAGGATTGTTGTCGGACAGAAACTTCTATGGCTTTGTGTTCAATACTCTGTCAACAAAGGTTACAGCTCGTTATCATAGATCAACTTAATCACAGACAAGTATTCAATGTATTTGATGCAGGCAGTTTCGGTAAATAGAATGGTTTCTGCCTCGACAACCATAAGCAACAGATACCTAGGGAGGCGTGCCATGGGAGAAGAGGAACGAGGACCAGAGGCTACAGGCTCATTTGCCTTGAACACACTCACGATTCATTCTCATCATCAATTTGGTCTAGGCCACAGTTGCTGCACCCGTCCTCCCAAGGCATGCCAGCCCTGCGCATAGTAAGGTGATCCCCTGGATGAGCGACAACAAAGCTTTTAAACCAAAAGCCAACCCCTTAATTGGCAATTACAGACACCTGGTGCTGACAGAGGCTGCGTTCAACACAAACAGTTTCACCCTGTTACACCTTCTGCGACGTTGGTTACAAGGCTGTACTTATTTAAATTAGGTAAGAGAATAAGATGTTACCATTGGTGTATTAAAATTAGAGATTTTGTGATGTCACAAAAAAAAAACTTAACTTAACCTACCTCCTGAATCCAAATGTTTGTGATGGGGAAGGGGACCAGTAACTTTATAATACAACTTCATCAATGTAGAAGCAACAGTCATTTTTCATATTTTGGTCATTTTGGTTTCATACTTTGATTTCACCTGGTCAAGGTATTTGAGATCTGAGGGGGAAGGAAGCTTTCCTGAATGTTGGGATAAAAAGAAGGGAGATCGCATGTACACACACACACACACACACACACACAAACACAAACACATGCAAGTACAAGCACACATTCACAGTGTGTGTGTGTGTGTGTGTGTGTGTGTGTGTGTGTGTGTGTGTGTGTGTGTGTGTGTGTGTGTGTGTGTGTGTGTGTGTGTGTGTGTGTGTGTGTGTGTGTGTGTGTGTGTGTGTGTGTGTGTGTGCGCGTGTGTGCATATGTGTGATCCACCCAGCTCCAAGGCATACAGTTCCATTGATCCATCTCTTTTATTGAATTGTCTCCCAATCAATCCAGGATGCCTCTTGATACAGCTGAGCTAATCGTCCTGATGTGGAGAGAAATACCAACAGTACTTCTCTGTCTGTGTGTTTCATCTCCACACTTTTACAGATCTGTAATCAACAGATAGTGTTGGGGGAGAAAGAGACAGAGAGAGAGTATGAAATAAACAGAGAGAGACAGAGAGAGAGAGACAGGGAGAGAGAGACCGAGAGGGAGAGACAGAGAGAGAGTCAGAGAGACAGGGAGAGAGAGACAGGGAGAAAGAGAGAGACAGGGAGAGAGACAGGGAGAGAGACAGGGAGAGAGAGACAGGGAGAGAGAGACAGAAAGAGAAAGACAGAGAGAGAGAGAGAGAGAGAGAGAGAGAGAGAAAGAGACAGAGAGAGAGACAGAGAGAGAGAGACAGAGTGTGAGAGAGAGAGAGAGACAGAGAGACAGACAGAGAGAGAGAGACGGAGAGAGAGACAGAGAGAGAGAGAGAGAGAGAGAGAGAGGGAGAGAGAGAGAGAGAGAGAGAGAGAGAGAGAGAGAGAGAGAGAGAGAGAGAGACAGGGAGAGAGAGAGAGAGAGAAGGAGAGAGAGAGAGAGACAGGGAGAGAAAGAGAGAGAGAGAGAGAGAGAGAGACAGAGAGAGAGAGAAACAGGGAGAGAGAGACAGAGAGAGAGACAGAGAGACAGACAGAGAGAGAGAGACAGGGAGAGAGAGACAGAGAGAGAGAGAGACAGGGAGAGAGAGAGAGAGAGAGAGAGAGAGGGAGAGAGAGAGAGACAGGGTGAGAGAGAGAGAGAGAGGGAGAGAGAGAGAGAGGGAGAGAGAGACAGGGAGAGAGACAGGGAGCAAAATAGAAGGATTGGAGAACGAAAGAGAGCAAGAGAGAGCTGTTGAGTTCGCGGCGTTAGCACTCAAGGTTATAGCAGCCATTATTCTACCTGATCTAGGAGAGGGCCTGGATTGAGCCACACACACACACTCGACAGAGGCAATATATCTCAGAGGACTGCAGCGCTATCTGGCCCTAGAGCATTATGGGGAGTAAAAAAAAAAGCCTCCGTCAGGTGTTCAGGGGCCATTTAATGATATAATATTAGATTAGATTAGTAAAACTGGAATAAGGCTCAGCCATGTAGGGAGTTATCACACACACTCCAAATGGGGGCACCCCCCGGGCACCCCCCCCCCCCCCCCCCCACACACACACACACACACAACAGCTATCACATCTGTAACCGTATAGAAATTCACAGATATAAAATGTCTCACCTCAGACACACATCGTCACCCCCTCATCTCAGCGATAAAGCCCTGTTATACAGTATGATGTGGTTTTAATACACCTCAGTGAGATGAGATGGAGGTTGTCTGGAAGAGATAAAAAAAAATGAACACAAGGCCGCCCTGGAGACGCACTGGAGTACTTAAAGGAAGGAGCGTAGGACTGAACTGCAGGCCATATAACACCTCTCTCTCTCTCTCTCTCTCTCTCTCTGTCCTACTTCTCCTCTCTCTCGCGCGCTCTCATGTATTTTCTCTTTTACTCCTTCTGTTCTCTCTCTTTTTCACTTTTATTTTTCTCTAGCCACCCATCTATCCTCTCCAAGGTTCCACACCATTCAAATAGTCCAATCCAATGTTACAGACAGACAGTGCTAGTCGCAGCCAGAAGCAGTAACAATCAATAGTAGTAGTTGCTGTATAGCTCCAGGCTTTTTTCTTTATGAAACTGAAATTCAAAGACATTACATTGAAGCACCGCTGAGCCCTTGATGTCAACCTTTTGTAAACATCACGGGTCTCAGCATAAGCCGCAGAGTCTCTGAATGATGGGGGACGCAGCAAGCCAGACACAGCTGTAATTAGTCTTAAACCCTGCTAAGATGGATGCAGAGAGAGTGAGAGGAACAGGGTCAGCAGTGGGAAAATACTAATCCAGTCCAATACCTAAAGACGTTGATGATGCTAATATCTACAGTGTCACTGGAAACTTTACTGGCAGGGAATAGTTTGTAAGTACTGTACATGTAATGAGTGTGTAAGCGCATGTGCGTCCATTTTTATTTACACGTGTCTATTTAATATCTCTACAATTCTCTATGTCCTTCCCAGTCCATCCTAGTTCATCCCAGTCCATCACAGTGCATCCAAGTCCATCACAGTGCATCCCAGTCCATCACAGCGCATCCCAGTCCATCACAGTGCATCCCAGTCCATCAAAGTGCATCCCAGTCCATCACAGTGCATCCCAGTCCATCCCAGTTCATCACAGTGCATCCCAGTCCATCCCAGTCCATCCCAGTTCATCACAGTGCATCCCAGTCCATCCCAGTTCATCACAGTGCATCCCAGTGCATGCATGATGATAACTTCCTTAGTTATCTTATTTTTCCATGAATCCAATTGAGGGGAGGAAAGTGCTTTGTGTCTCCACACCACCCCAATTATGCATGGGGCTCTGTAGAAGGATAGGATAGGGGATTCCTGGGAGTTCCTATAAATATTAACGAGCTGCTGGGAGGAAGGGGAGGGAGGGAACAGAGGAACAGAACACAGGCCAGATGTGCTGATGCTCTCATCTGACGGATATCTCAGCCAGGGATTCACCCTCGTCTCAGAAAGGGATTCACCCTTCTCTCTTCTCTCCGCTTCCTTGTTCTCCCTCCTTTCTTCTCTTCTCTCCTCTCATATTCTCTTCTCTTCTCCCCTCCATCTCCCCCCTCTGCTTCTCTCCTCACCTCCTCTGTTGTAGATGAAGGTGAATTAAACACTAGTCTTTAACCAGGCCTTATTAGCACACAATCTAAAACAACTGTTAGGACTAAACCTTGACAGGAAGGGATGAAAACAATGTTCATCATTAGTGAGGAGGCTCAAGCTACATTATGGGTCCCAGAGCTTGGCTGCTACAGTGACCTCCTGATGCTAGTTAGCTTGGCCACTACAGTAACCTCCTGATGCTAGTTAGCTTGACTACTACAGCAACCTCCTGATGCTAGTTAGCTTGGCCACTACAGTAACCTCCTGATGCTAGTTATCTTGGCCACTACAGTAACTTCCTGATACTAGTTAGCTTGGCCACTACAGTAACTTCCTGATACTAGTTAGCTTGGACACTACAGTAACCTCATGATGCTAGTTAGCTTGGCCACTACAGTAACCTCCTGATGCTAGTTAGCTTGGCCACTATAGTAACCTCCTGATGCTAGTTAGCTTGTCCACCATAATGACTTCCTGATACTAGTTAGCTTGGCCACTACAGTAACTTCCTGATACTAGTTAGCTTGGCCACTACAGTAACCTCCTGATGCTAGTTAGCTTGGCCACTACAGTAACCTCCTGATGCTAGTTAGCTTGGCCACTATAGTAACTTTCTGATGCTAGTTAGTATGGCCACTATAGTAACTTCCTGATGCTAGTTAGCTTGTCCACCATAATGACTTCCTGATACTAGTTAGCTTGGCCACTACAGTAACCTCCTGATGCTAGTTAGCTTGGACACTACAGTAACTTCCTGATGCTAGTTAGCTTGGTCACTACAGTAAACTCCTGATGCTAGTTAGCTTGTCCACCATAGTAACCTCCTGATACTAGCTAGCTTGGCCACTACAGTAACTTCCTGATACTAGTTAGCTTGGCCACTACAGTAACCTCCTGATGCTAGTTAGCTTGGCCACTATAGTAACCTCCTGATGCTAGTTAGCTTGGCCACTACAGTAACCTCCTGATGCTAGTTAGCTTGGCCACTATAGTAACTTTCTGATGCTAGTTAGTATGGCCACTATAGTAACTTCCTGATGCTAGTTAGCTTGTCCACCATAATGACTTCCTGATACTAGTTAGCTTGGCCACTACAGTAACCTCCTGATGCTAGTTAGCTTGGCCACTATAGTAACTTACTGATGCTAGTTAGCTTGGTCACTACAGTAAACTCTTGATGCTAGTTAGCTTGTCCACCATAGTAACCTCCTGATACTAGCTAGCTTGGCCACTACAGTAACCTCCTGATACGAGTTAGCTTGGCCACTACAGTAACTTCCTGATTAACTTGTTATATTCCATACATTATACAGTTCTGGAAGTGGTTGTCAGAAGCAGCAGTTCTGTCAAGACTAACCTCAGAACCTGGTGAGCGAGGCTGCAGCAAGACAGCAGCGTTTCAAGGAGGAAGGAGGAGGTGGTGGAGACTTTTCAGCTCAGCCTGGTGTGCTTTTCTGCCCATGTTCTTGTGACTCCAGAAAGTGTTGGGTCAAGTGGATGTTATGGAGGGTCAGTCTGGTCCAGTCTGGACTCATCATAGTTATGTTACTGTGTTAAAACAGAAATTCAATCTGAAATAATGTGTGCAGGCATCACTTGTCAATGGATGGCTATTGCAACAGTGCGTTATGTTCTGTAATATTAACACTTGACGTCTTCCCCTCTCTCTCTCTCATTTGCCCCTACCTCACCATCTCTTCCTCCTCTCTCCCTACCTCTCCCTCTCTCATGCCATTATACCAGTGGTGACAGGCTATCTTGACACTGAGAAGAGACAGGGCACTATTTCATGAAAGCATCTATCACTCAGCGTTAAAGTTGTAAATTCCATTCACCCCTGGGTCTTGCAAAATCACCACTAAAAGTTGTGGTTGACATTATCAAATTACCATCTCTTGTTTAGTTGAGAAACAGACCAAATATTGACCAATTACCTACTTTTGCCGGTAACACTATTTGGATAGTCCATTATACCCTGATGAAGACAGCTTATCTGTCGAAATGTTGGTTATTAAATGATTGCATCTGAGCTCCTAGAGTGTGAGGAGGCTCTCCTTTTCTTTTTCAAGTGTTCTACTCCGCTAGCCGGCACCTCTCCTAAACAGGTGTTCTACTCCGCTAGCCAGCACCTCTCCTAAACAAGTGTTCTACTCCGCTAGCCGGCACCTCTCCTAAACAGGTGATCTACTCCACTAGCCAGCACCTCTCCTAAACAGGTGTTCTACTCCGCTAGCCGGCATCTCTCCTAAACAAGTGTTCTACTCCGCTAGCCAGCACCTCTCCTAAACAGGTGTTCTACTCCGCTAGCCGGCATCTCTCCTAAACAAGTGTTCTACTCCGCTAGCCGGCACCTCTCCTAAACAAGTGTTCTACTCCGCTAGCCAGCACCTCTCCTAAACAGGTGTTCTACTCCGCTAGCCGGCATCTCTCCTAAACAGGTGTTCTACTCCGCTAGCCGGCATCTCTCCTAAACAGGTGTTCTACTCCGCTAGCCAACACCTCTCCTAAACAGGTGTTCTACTCCACTAGCCAGCACCTCTCCTAAACAAGTGTTCTACTCCGCTAGCCGGCACCTCTCCTAAACAGATGTTCTACTCCGCTAGCCATCACCTCTCCTAAACAGGTTTTCTACTCTGCTAGCTTGCACCTCTCCTAAACAAGTGTTCTACTCCGCTAGCCAGCACCTCTCCTAAACAGGTGTTCTACTCCGCTAGCCAGCACCTCTCCTAAACAGGTGTTCTACTCCACTAGCCGGCACCTCTCCTAAACAGGTGTTCTACTCCGCTAGCCAGCACCTCTCCTAAACAAGTGTTCTACTCCGCTAGCCAGCACCTCTCCTAAACAAGTGTTCTACTCCGCTAGCCAGCACCTCTCCTAAACAGGTGTTCTACTCCGCTAGCCAGCACCTCTCCTAAACAGGTGTTCTACTCTGCTAGCCAGCACCTCTCCTAAACAGATGTTCTACTCCGCTAGCCGGCATCTCTCCTAAACAGGTGTTCTACTCCGCTAGCCGGCACCTCTCCTAAACAAGTGTTCTACTCCGTTAGCTAGCACCTCTCCTAAACAAGTGTTCTACTCTGCTAGCCGGCACCTCTCCTAACCAAGTGTTCTACTCTGCTAGCTTACACCTCTCCTAAACAGGTGTTCTACTCCGCTAGCCGGCATCTCTCCTAAACAGGTGTTCTACTCCGCTAGCCAGCACCTCTCCTAAACAAGTGTTCTACTCCGTTAGCTAGCACCTCTCCTAAACAAGTGTTCTACTCTGCTCGCTTACACCTCTCCTAAACAGGTGTTCTACTCCGCTAGCCGGCACCTCTCCTAAACAAGTGTTCTACAATGCTAGCCAGCACCTCTCCTAAACAAGTGTTCAACTGTACAGGAATGTCTTCAACGCCTCTGATGCTCATCTTCAGCCGGTTTAGAGTTTTCTTTTTTAGATTCACACCTTTCTAGGCCGAATTATCCCTGCTATGCATCAAGATACCATCTCTATTTACCTCATATACATAACAGTTTAGTTGAGTTCATTTCTAATCCAAGAAATCCATCTAAGCATTAATTTAATGACAAATTATTATGTTTTACCAATTTTTCATAATACCAATTTCTAATATACTCCGCTTATCACCCTATCAACTACACCGCAGATTCACTGGATTGGGAATTTAGACCTCAATTTCTGTTAGGGAAACCCTCCACAGACAGAGAAATTAAAGGTGTGAAAGTTAGGTGATTCTTGAACTTCTCGAAGATCTTGAAGTTCTTGGATGTTCTTAGAGGTCTGTCCCTCCGCCGAGGGAATCAGCCAGAGCACGTAGCTCATCAGTAACATTCCCATTGCCATCATCTCCCATCTCATGATTCTGGCCAGCTCCATCATCCTCAGCTCCCTCATCTCTAGGTCGTCGGTTTCCTCGTATACTCTGTTGCAGTGGTTTAGATGATACCAAGTCGATCTCCCCTCTATCCGTACATCCGTTGGTGTAGCCTGGGTGATGATGTATGGTCCCTTTAGCTCTGAACCTTCTTCCGTCACTAGGATCTCGGATCATGCAGAGTCCTACATCGTTCTGTGGAGTGTGTCCTTCTGGAAGCGTACCAATAGGGAAGCTGAGAGTCACTGTTGCAAAGACACACAGACACAGACAGACACAAAAGAAAACAATGCTCCGCAGTGACGGTGCCATCTTCCTCCTGTGGGTTTGGAACACTCCTACAGTGGGACACATTGATGCAGGTATCTCTCTCTGCTACTTTCCCCTCCATTGAAGTAGCCAGCAACACCTAGTACTGACCCTCCCCACCTAGGGTTTGTCCATCACTTACTTCTGTAATTCTTTACCGTCAGTCTCCAGGGCGCAGACAAGGCTCATATTCTCCTGCTAGGTTGGGCAGAGAAGCCTTCACTCGTGGGAAGAAAGTCTTAAAAACATTGTTAGGTGAGACACAGTATGCTACCATGTCTTCTCATCAGTCAGGAGAAGCCTTGAGATTAGGAAGTGCTCAATCTTGCAGCTTGTTATAGGTCACTAGTTTCAGAGACAGGCCTCCTCTACACCCTGCCTCCTACCACAAATACACTTGCACATAAAACATTTAATCTAACCCATAACACATTAATTACTACTGCTCATATTATTAATACAATTAGCCTATTTACCAAAAAGCCCCATGCGACCAGTACTTCCCCCCTTTGGACACATGACTCACATCATGATTAGCGTTAAAAAAACAAAACAACAATATTGCCTGTTAAACCAAAATAATAAATGAAATTAAAATGACAACCTTTGATAATACTATAACTTAATTGTGTCCCATAAGGTACTTCAAGGATATTAAAATTGACTAGCGACAGGTGTCCCTCATTCAGGACTAGCTCTCTCACTCTGTCCATGTCATGGTCCGAATCATATATAGGACTATTGCCAAATTATAAACTTCTTCATAATTATCAGTATTATAAATGACCCTCAACTCGGAATAATAAATTACCTTAAATTCCTCATCCTATGTCTCAGTTTTCCAGTGTGGGTGATCAAATCACACTAGAAAGTCAGGACAGAGTTCAGAGGTCATTCAAACCCTTCAAATAAGTGTTTCATTCTATAGTAGACTAATCATTAACAACAGTCAAAACATTTCATAACTTTTGTATCCCAAGTGTACAGTAAGTCCTCATTACATTTCTTCTCAAAATAAATCACGTGTTAACCCAAAACTCACTCAGAAAACAAACCTTCAGCAAGATCTGTGTGTGCCCCTTTAAGACTTATTATCTCTAACCCGTGAAAAACCCCTAAAATAAAAATTAAAAGCCTATATAAACATCATACTAGGTGGGTTGTGTTTGGTTATTTGAAAAAAAGTAAAACAACAAACAGAAATGGCCAGGCCTTCTTTAATTTGGTAGCTCCCTCTTATAACCTAATCCGTATATCTTCATACTTATCAAACTGCCGAATGTAACTAACATCTCTTCCCAAGAACACATACACGGGAACATCTGTAAAAGATAATGAAAGCCCCCTTTTGTCCTGGAAAAAAAAAGTTTACAAATTGTTAACATTTACTCATTTACTCATTTACTCAACAAGCATGGCAACGATAATTCCACTGTCTTCCCTTAACTCATTAATCATTTGTTTGAAATTAATTCCTCGTGACTACTCCAAAAGAAGATGACATAAACCCTCTCAAAAGATGAAAACCACTCAAGGTTCTCTGAGTTTGCAATGAGTAGTTTTAATTGATTACCCTTTAGACTTCATTCTCTGTAATTCTCACAATGATTATTCAACCCCAAAATCGGCTCCATTTGATCCCATATCAAATTATCATGGTATCGTTACTGGATCACTGTCCAACGACATAGGTAATATCTGTTTCCCCTTAGATTTTTCCTGTCACCCCTCTAAATGTAATATTTTAGTAATCCACAAATATAATCAATTACTACGCATAAAGAATCAGTGATATTTGATCCCAGGCGTCTATTAAAAAGTTGTTTGAGATGTGATCTCCTACGTCTTCCTTAACATACATACTGTAGGGTACTTCCACCAATCCCATAAGAAATAATCCTACTCAAAAGACATCAGATAATACCACGTTTCATTAAGTTGACTACACCTTCTAATATAAATATATAACCCTTTCCGGTAATGTAATCATCGCAAACTGTTGCATTGATTTATTAAAAATATAAACCTATTGTTTAATACATCCAGAACCTACAAAAAATTGGTACTTCCCCATCAGCGTAATAGTCAAAACTACCTCCCATCCACTGTTCAACGTACCAGAAACAGATTATCGTTTTAGAATTAATTAACTGACTACATAACTCACTGGTGTTACGCAAACTATAGAATTGAAAAAAAAATAAAAAATTTGTCAAAGAACGTTTCCTATTCCACTATTCAGATCTCTGCTCCACATTACCCTATGCGTCCTTTACATCCCGATATAGCCCAGCGAGCATGACTCTCTTTCACCCGCTGACCAAATCATGGCATTAGTCAATTCTATCCACAAACCACTACATAATAATAATAACATATTTGTATTCACATTACTAGAAAACATTATTTTAATACCAGTCTACTCAAACAATCCAATTAGATGTGTCTCATTTCCCAATTAACCTACTATCCTTTTAACCCAGAAAACCCTCTACAATTTATATTATCCTCTACCTCTGTCTTTCCATCTAACGTTACTTTAGCAGGTGACAAATTATTGTTAAGTTATAGTCAAAACAAACAAAACATCTATTCACAGGGAGGCCACTTTAATTACTATGTTATCCTAGGCCGCCATGGGTTGGTAGGACAATCCCTTTCGTATAATCGAATCAATGCAACTAGTGATCCGGGTCATCAGCATCAATGTAACAGTTTTGCTTCCGTCCCTAACTGGGCTTGAACCAGGGACCCTCTGCACACATTGACAACAGTCACCCTCGAAGCACCATTACCCATCGCACCACAAAAGCTGCATGCCTTGCAGAGCAAGGTAAACAACTACTTCAAGGTCTCGGAGCGAGTTATGTCACCAATCGAAACGCTACTAGTTCGCACCGCTAAGTAGCTAGCCATTTCACACCGGTTACACTCACTCACCTTTGACTTCCTCCTTTTCCTCAGCAACCAGTGATCCCACCACACCAAACTTAACCCATTATGTCCCTTACAGCTCTCTCGAGTTCAGTGAGCCCCAGTTGCTAACACCCGCAGACCAACACCTGGAAACTCTCCTATTCTTACTTGCAGACAAAAAATAAAACCCATTCTCAAACAGCGTTCTGCATTCACCTCTATCGTAGGGTTAAAAAACTAACTTGACAACTTTCACAATCCTAGATTGCTGTTGTAGCTTCATGTTTTGGTTCAGTGTCTCTGTTACGATATTGAGTCAGTAATATTTCTGTAGTGATCTTAGCTAAAAGTTTCTATATTCCTCAGTTAATGGTATCTTTCATACTCTGCTTCTTTCCAACACTGCTTTTTTTTTATCCCTGGTGTTTTTAATACTCTTTTTATTCTCTTTGTCCCCTTGCTTCACTTCCCATTAAGAAAACACACTCTCTTCCTTGTGCTTCAGCACTATACTATTATTTTCCCCTGTTATCAACTAAGATCATAGCCACAACTCATATGAAAGCACCAATCCGCCATTATTAGAAGTCAGCAGATCTAGGTAACTGTCCTTTCTGAGTAGGCTACAGGTAACAAACCAAACATTTGCTGTAGTTGACAAGCATATATTCAATTTGTATCCATAGTATTAATATTCAATTTAGTTATTTAAATTACGACTCCATTCACAGTAGTTTAAGCTAGCAAACTATTTAGGCAACTCAAAAAATGACTACCTCGAAATCGCCTCGCTATTCTGATGGCATAAGTGAGTCTTTCAATGTGAACCAAGCCCGCTGCTAAATCGTCCATTCTAAATCACCAAACCAAATACTGGCTGCAGTATTAGCAAAACATACCAACAGTTGCATTACACTCTGAAACCCAGATTTCACTCTATACCATTGACCCAATGCTATTGAAATGACAAAGAAATTCCGCAAATAGCCCAATTACAATGTTTGGTCATCTTACTCCCGAGTGGCGCAGTGGTCTAAGGCACTGCACCGCAGTGGTAGCTGTGCCACTAGAGATCCTGGTTCGAATCCAGGCTCTGTCGTAGCCGGCCGCGACCGGGAGACCCATGGGGCGGCGCACAATTGGCCCAGCGTCGGGTAGGGGAGGGAATGGCCGGCAGGGATGTAGCCCAGTTGGTAGAGCATGGCGTTTGCAACGCCAGGGTTGTGGGTTCGATTCCCATGGTGGGCCAGTATAAAAAATATAAAAATAATGTATGCACTAACTGTAAGTCGCTCTGGATAAGAGCGTCTGCTAAATGACTAAAATGTAAATGTAAACAACTGATCCATAATGAAATTCCTTCACTTCATCACCTTAGCTCTGCAATGATAATTAGTTTAATGGTATATGGTTCCAAATAGAAAAACCCTAATGTACTTAACATCCATTCGCGCATTGTCTGATTTTCACTACTTTTAAAAGAGACTTGTTTTAAATGAGGATTTGTCTGTAATAATTTCGTCATTTCCTTTTCGCTCTATTCGAGGTAAATGAAGCTCTGATGTATTCTTAATGGTGACTGTCTTGCCAGATACCGGTCTACTAAGTTGGCTATCCATTGCTTTTATTAGTTCATGCAATATTAGTAATCAAATACTTGAATCAAATCCCCAACTTGATCTTTATTAAAATTGTGTTTGCCTATTTTGTCATTGGTGCCATGATTCAACATACTTAATTGTATCTGCTCTGATTCTTTATGCAGTATGAGTTATTGTTCTCTCTCTCTCTCTTGACCATTTTGAGTAATTCACAAAGAACTAATTATCTCATAGGGCTTTTACAAAGGACTCTAACCTTTAACAAATATTGTTGAGGACTTGAACGTCTTCCCAAATCTTGTTGAGGACTCTAACCTTTACAAAACGGACACTTTATGATGATTCTTACACACCAAAGGACTCAAACCTCACAAACTTTATGATGATTCAACACCAAAGGACTCAAACCTCACTTTATCACACTTTATGATGATTCAACATCAAAGGACTCAAACCTCACAACTCTCTATCTTTATAATCTTGTCTTGTTGAGGACTTGAACCTCTTAACAACTTTATAATGATTTTTCACATTAAAGGACTCAAGCCTCACTACTCTCTATCTTTATAATGTCATACACAATAAAAGACCCTACGCCCAATCTTGTTAAACCCACTCTCCTTCTCCTCTGTTGTTTTCTACTCATTCCTCTAAACAAACCCTTTTTAGAATCATAGCACCATGTCATTGTCTAATTTGATATTTTTACGTACTTGAATACCACTCATCTATTCCCCTCAAAAAAATATTGAATTTTAAACGTTCATTACAGCTCAACTTTACCACAGATAAGCAGAATTTGACATAATCAAAAAAATGAAAGTCTGCTTACCTGTTAGTTGGGCTGTAAACTGCATCCTGTTCATGATGCCAATCTGTTATGATGAGTTTCTCTGGCATCAAGTAATTCAGTTTGCAAAAAGATACTTAAACACTTACATGGAGAGTTGATTCAAAGTATTTAATATTGCGGTACCGGGTTCACATAGCAAACGGCACATGGGTGGCCCATTGCTATCTGAACTCACTGAACAAAGGAAATCTCTTAGCTTATATACTTGTTTGCAAGCTAATTATATCCAACAGTTGTCAACCATTATTGAGTGTCACTCCTCACCAGAATAGGATCACCCTATATGGTATTGTGTTGCACCCTAGTCAGGATATTCCATCACGTACTCCTTCTAAGATTAGCACCAGTGGCCCCCCAGCTATCTTGGCCCGCATACCTTCTGGCACCCACCAGTGACAGAAATAAATACATGGAATGTCCTCATCCTCCAAATCCTTATGCAGCTCACAATATTTCAAAAATTAACTAATCCTGTATAAAAGACGTAATATCACCCTAGCTCTAACCCTAACCCTTAACCATAAACTTAACCCTTACCCTAACCACTGGGCACCGACGTCAGTTCAACATCTAGTTTTGATTTACATTTGGTTGAGTTGTCAGCTAACATGAATTCAACAAAAAAAAAATTTGTTAAAAGTTGGATGAAAAAAAGACTACATACCCTTATGATGACTTTTTGCAAATCCAATCAGTTTTCCACATTTATTCAACGTCATTACATAGATTTTTTGGTTTGAAATGATGTGGAAACAACATTGATTCAATCAGTTTTTGCCCAGTGGGTAACCCTTATTTCTAAACCTAACCGTAACCTTAGCAAGTTGCTTATCAACAGTGTAGAGCATTTACAGATGGAAAATCCGGACTATCCAAATAAAGTGACACCATTTTGGCTTGTGGTGTCGAGACAACGATGCTGATATGCTGTGATGACAAGAAATTCGCTGACACTGTCCTTGATTATAATGGTTTATTACATCAAAGATTACAGTATCAATTTACAGACTCCTGCAGAAGTCCGGAGAACAACTGACCCAATCTCTAATATGTTATTCTCGCCGTCCTTTGTTCAAAACATGGTATTTATATCCTATGTAACATAAGATGGGTGGTTTTTGATAGACCAATCCCTGGCCTCCACATATCTCCAAATGTCCTCTATTCCAAGAAGCCTATGTAGTAATGCTTTCCAGATGTTTCAGCAAAGCAGAGAAAAGTTCATCTATCACACCATTTGCAAACGTCAGCAAAATCATAGACTTTCAGATACTACAGGCTCAATATTCAATGACCAAGCAAAGGTTCTTCCTCTTAAACAAAAAAATGTCAAACTTAAAAGCTGAGGGCTTGAGGGGTTATTTTACACACACCAGGGGCCTCATTTATCAAAGGTGTGCAGGCACAGGAAGAATACTCTAAAACATGTGTTTCGCAAGTTGTTATTTATCAAATTTGAACTCGCCCGGAGAGTACGTTTCTCCACTCATGGCTCAGACCGTTCATTCGCACAACTTCTAGTGGTTGAAGAACTGTATTGCAAGCAAATATCGTTATTTTGGGGAATTTCTTTTCAAGAAATTGAGATGTTTGTTGACACACAATTAATTCATAATAATGGTAACAAAAACATGAAAACCTCTGAAGCATCTTTCCCAGGAAAGAAGAGACTAAAAAGAAAAGTGTACACACCAAAAACAAATAGTGCCATATAAGGGTTACTTGGCTTTTAACCATAGCGAATCCCTTGTGTGCTATATATAACTTTTTGAAAAGTTCTATAAAGAACCATGCTCATAAGGTTCTAAATGGAACCTGTATGGTGCTATAAAGAACCATTAGGTGCTGGTTACAACCCTTTTTGGGGCTATATAGAACCCTTTATGCTTTTTAATGGAGAATGGTTATATAAAGAACCTTTCCAATCTAAAAGGTTCCTTGTATTTAGATCCTTCTGAAGAACCATACAGGGTTTTTTACTCTGGTTATCCATATTATATTGTTAAAATTCCATAGGTGTTATTGTGTTAATTGACAGTTGAATCGGGTGTGCTACACTGTAAAAACTTGTTTTTACAGTAACTTACTGGCAGCCAGTTACCTGTAAGTTACTGTAAAAAAAAAAAAAAGTATCTTACTGTAATTTCCAAAGAAACTTTGGTTTAACAGTACATTACTGTAAAGAAAGCATTTAATTTACCCTTTTTTGCAGCAACTCTTGCATGTACTATTCCCACACAATGGACTCTACACAAAATCAAAATCAAATACTAAGGAAGTCTCAAGGTTTTGCTCGCCTGAGGTAGAGTATCTTATGATAAGCTGTAGACCACACTATTTACCAAGAGAGTTTTCATCTATACTTTTCATAGCTGTCTATTTACCACCACAAACCAATGCTGGCATTAAGATTGCACTGAATGAGTTGTACAAGGCCATTAATCAACAGGAAAACGCTCATCCAGATGCAGCGCTCCTAGTAGCAGGGGACTTTAATGCAGGGAAACTTAAATCCGTTCTACCTCATTTCTACCAGCATGTTAAATGTGCAACCAGAGGGGAAAAAACTCTAGACCACCTTTACTCCACACACAGAGACGCATACAAAGCTCTCCCTCGCCCTCCATTTGGCAAATCTGACCATAACTCTATCCTCCTGATTCCTGCTTATAAGCAAAAACTGAAGCAGGAAGCACCAGTGATTCGGCTAATAAAAAAGTGGTCAGATGACGCAGATGCTAAGCTACAGGACTGTTTTGCTAGCACAGACTGGAACATGTTCCGGGATTCTTCAGACAGCATTGAGGAGTACACCACATCAGTCACTGGCTTCATCAATAAGTGCATCGATGATGTCGTCCCCACAGTGACCGTACGTACATACCCCAACCAGAAGCCATGGATTACAGGAAACATCCGCACTGAGCTAAAGGGTAGAGCTGCCGCTTTCAAGGAACGGGACTCTAACCCGGACGCTTATAAGAAATCCCGCTATGACCTCCGACGAACCATCAAACAGGCAAAGAGTCAATACAGGTCTAAGATTGAATCATACTACACTGGCTCTGACGCTCGTCGGATGTGGCAGGGCTTGAAAACTATTACAGACTACAAAGGGAAGCACAGCCGCGAGCTGCCCAGTGACACAAGCCTACCAGATGAGCTAAACCACTTCTATGCTCGCTTCGAGGCAAGCAACACTGAAGCAGGCATGAGAGCACCAGCTGTTCCGGACGACTATGTGATCACGCTCTCCGTAGCCGATGTGAGTAAGACTTTTAAGCAGGTCAACATTCACAAGGCCGCAGGGCCAGACGGATTACCAGGACGTGTACTCCGAGCATGTGCTGACCAACTGGCAAGTGTCTTCACTGACATTTTCAACATGTCCCTGACTGAGTCTGTAATACCAACATGTTTCAAGCAGACCACCATAGTCCCCGTGCCCAAGAACGCTAAGATAACCTGCCTAAATGACTACCGACCCGTGGCACTGACGTCTGTAGCCATGAAGTGCTTTGAAAGACTGGTCATGGCTCACATCAACAGCATAATCCCAGAAACCCTAGACCCACTCCAATTTGCATACCGCCCCAACAGATCCACAGATGATGCAATCTCTATCGCACTCCACACTGCCCTTTCCCACCTGGACAAGAGGAACACCTACGTGAGAATGCTATTCATTGACTACAGCTCAGCATTCAACACCATAGTGCCCTCAAAGCTCATCACTAAGCTAAGGATCCTGGGAATAAACACCTCCCTCTGCAACTGGATCCTGGACTTCCTGACGGGCCGCCCCCAGGTGGTAAGGGTAGGTAACAACACATCTGCCACACTGATCCTCAACACGGGGGCCCCTCAGGGGTGCGTGCTCAGTCCCCTCCTGTACTCTCTGTTCACCCATGACTGCATGGCCAGGCACGACTCCAACACCATCATTAAGTTTGCCGACGACACAACAGTGGTAGGCCTGATCACCGACAACGATGAGACAGCCTATAGGGAGGAGGTCAGAGATCTGGCCGTGTGGTGCCAGGACAACAACCTCTCCCTCAACGTGACCAAGACAAAGGAGATGATTGTGGACTACAGGAAAAAAAAGAGGACTGAGCACGCCCCCATTCTCATCGACGGGGCTGTAGTGGAACAGGTTGAGAGCTTCAAGTTCCTTGGTGTCCACATCACCAACGAACTATCATGGTCCAAACACACCAAGACAGTCGTGAAGAGGGCACGACAAAGCCTATTCCCCCTCAGGAGACTAAAAAGATTTGGCATGGGTCCTCAGATCCTCAAAAAATTCTACAGCTGCACCATCGAGAGCATCCTGACTGGTTGCATCACCGCCTGGTATGGCAACTGCTTGGCCTCTGACCGCAAGGCACTACAGAGGGTAGTGCGTACGGCCCAGTACATCACTGGGGCAAAGCTCCCTGCCATCCAGGACCTCTATACCAGGCGGTGTCAGAGGAAGGCCCTCAAAATTGTCAAAGACTCCAGTCACCCTAGTCATAGACTGTTCTCTCTGCTACCGCACGGCAAGCGGTACCGGAGTGCCAAGTCTAGGTCCAAAAGACTTCTCAACAGCTTCTACCCCCAAGCCATAAGACTCCTGAACAGCTAATCATGGCTACCCGGACTATTTGCACTGCCCCCCCAC
Source organism: Coregonus lavaretus (assembly GCF_964263955.1). Lineage (NCBI taxonomy): Eukaryota > Metazoa > Chordata > Actinopteri > Salmoniformes > Salmonidae > Coregonus > Coregonus lavaretus. Next base: position 120,900 of record NW_028160295.1, on the reverse strand, counting down.
CCCATCCTTTTTACGCTGCTGCTACTCTGTTAAGTATTTATGCATAGTCACTTTAACTCTACCCACATGTACATATTACCTCAACTACCTCAACTAGCCGGTGCCCCCGCACATTGACTATGCAACGGTACCCCCCTGTATATATAGCCTCCCTACTGTCACTTTATTCTATTGTATATATAGCCTCCCTACTGTCACTTTATTTTTTACTTCTGCTCTTTTTTTCTCAACACTTTTTTGTTGTTGTTTTATTCTTACTTTTTTGTTTAAAATAAATGCACTGTTGGTTAAGGGCTGTAAGTAAGCATTTCACTGTAATGTCTGCACCTGTTGTATTCGGCGCATGTGACCAATAAAATTTGATTTGATTTGATTTGATTTGATTTGATTTGATTTGACTCTACCCACACACATGGGTAAAATCACTGGGGAAGCCAAACCAGAGAGAAAATACCATATTACAACCTTTGTTTGCTCTTTAACCTATTACTTCATATGCCTTGCTAACGTGATATATAGGCCTAAGGCCGAGACAATAAGAAGACACAGTGGCAGAATAAATTCAACCACACATTTGTTTCATCACAAAACCAGAGACCAATCTCTCCGGTCAAGTCCACAAAGCATATTGCATGTAACAAACAGTTAATGTTTCCGACATTTTCAGACTAAAAAACAAATATTGATTTAGAACCACGGAGAGTTACCGCAAGTTGCAAAGAAAACAGGAGCTGGCTCCACTATTCCAGCACCATTACAACATCATCAAATAACCTATGCTTAGTCTTATACAGTGACAACTAAAAGATACCAAAACAATTTAGTCCAATCAACGTAAGCAAAATATGTGGCTGTCCATGGATCTGATTTCTCTGTGTGTGTATGTGTGTGTGTGTATGTGTGCGTTTGTGCAAGTAGAAAATACATGTTGACTCACCCTACTTCTAGAGAAACGCCAACGCCATCCTCCTTTCTTTCATGTTGACGAAACGGTGAATGACGTTGTCATACAGTACAGACTTATATTTTTTTGTGGTCCTAGGCTACATGGCTAAAATGCTTGCTCGCTAGCCTAAATTCCTTTCATGAGAAATGTTAGCTAGTTAACATTAGCCTACTACATCTAGCTACATATTGGACTGCCTTCCATCCTCTCAGGCCAGGGTCACAATGTATGAATTTATGGTTGGATGAGAATCGCCGTTATAATCATTGGCCAGTACGGAGAATTAGGTAAAACCACAAGTTCAAATCTCTATCTCCATCCATGGCTAATTTAGGAATGGGCCAATTTTAGCTATCTAGCCACCGGAGGACAACAACACAACTAGATGCAACAATTCAAGTTGTTTCTGTCAATGACGTATTGCTCTCGATGTGATGTAATTAGAGTGAAGCCAAATCCAAACTGGCTTCCCATTACACTTTTTTTGGTGCGCCAGGACCATTCACTGTTGAGCTCAATGCTGATTGGCTATTATTTTATACTTTTATCAAGAGAGGCCAAATGCTCGCTGGCTTCTCGTACAGTCAATGCTACGGGCAGCAACAATAACACTATTTTTGACCAGACAGCATCAGATAGATGGCCTAGACATAAAGAGACAGATGGGCGCCATTTCGCTTGCTCAGATGCTTTCACCGGTGAGATACATTCAGCCTCTTGCGAACTGAAGGAAAAGGATGAAACACAGAAAGATGAAAGATACATTATATGATGTTTTTCTTTTTTTTCCCCTTGGTAATTTTTTTGGGGGAAGCCTGGCTTCCCTTGGCGTCCATGAACACACACCACTGGTTGCTGCCACCATGGGGCATTGGTCAGAATGCAATGAGGAGATAGTACCATTATCGCATTTATTTTACACACAGCAAAGGCAAACGGGCAGGGGTTAGAAAGGATGTGTTAGGAATTGTGGCTGGTAAGGCCTTGGAGAAGGATGTGCTTTAGGATGTGGTGGTCTGGAAGGGAGAAACAAAAGGAGACATTAGGAGCACATCAACGTGAAGGTGCAGACATGACAAAGTAGTGCCAGGTGACTATTACAGGGAATGGGCTTCACATACAAACGGAGGAGGACTAAACATAACAAAGGGGCATTATCAAACTGAGGACTTGGACATACTTAAGCAATAAGGCCCAAGGAGGTGTGGTATTTGGCCAATATACCAAGGCTAAGGGCTGTTCTTAAAGAAACGATGCAACGTGGAGTGCCTGGACACAGCTCTTAGCCGTGGTATATTGGCCATATACCACAAACCCCCGAGGTGCCTTATTGCTATTATAAACTGGTTACCAACGTAATTAGAGCAGTAAAAATAAATGTTTTGTCATACCCGTGGTATACGACTCTCAGCCAATCAGCATTCAGGGCTCGAACCACCCAGTTTATAAAAAGAGATATAACATAGAGATAAGTTACGGCAAATAGTATTTACTTACATCTCCAACAACATAACAAATAGGCATTTACTTGGTCATATCACACACAAAGGAAGGAAGGAAGGAAGGAAGGAAAGACAGAAGGAAGGAAGGAAGGAAGGAAGGAAGGAAGGAAGGAAGGAAGGAAGGAAGGAAGGAAGGAAGGAAGGAAGGAAGGAAGGAAGGAAGGAAGGAAGGAAAGAAGGAAGGAAGGAAGGAAGGAAGGTAGGTAGGAAGGAAGGAAGGAAGGAAGGAAGGAAGGAAGGAAGGAAGGAAGGAAGGAAGGAAGGAAGGAAGGAAGGAAGGAAGGAAGGAAGGAAGGAAGGAAGGAAGGAAGGAAGGAAGGAAGGAAGGAAGGAAGGAATTTCCCTCATTAAAATGCAAATCAATTTATAACATTTTTGACATGCTTTTTTCTGGATTTTTATGTTGTTATTCTTTCTCTCACTGTTCAAATAAACCTACCATTCAAATTATAGATTGATAATTTCTTTGTCAGTGGGCAAACGTACAAAATCAGCAGGGGATCAAATACTTTTTTCCATCACTGTACACTTAGGTTGGAGTCATTAAAACTTGTTTTTCAACCACTCCACAAATTTCTTGTTAACAAACTATAGTTTTGGCAAGTTGGTTAGGGCATCTACTTTGTGCATGACACAAGTAATTTTTCCAACAATTGTTTACAGACAGAGTCTTTCACTTATAGTTCACTGTATCACAATTCCAGTGGGTCAGAAGTTAATGACTCTGGAAAATTCCAGAAAATGATGTCATGGCTTTAGAAGCTTCTGATAGGCTAATTGACATCATTTGAGTCAAATGGAGATGTACCTGTGGATCTATTTCAAGGCCTACCTTCAAACTCAGTGCCTCTTTGCTTGACATCATGGGAAAATCAAAAGAAATCAGCCAAGACCTCAGAAAACAATTTATAGACCTCCACAAGTCTGGTTCATCCTTGGGAGCAATTTCCAAATGCCTGAAGGTACCACGTTCATCTGTACAAACAATAGCACACAAGTATAAACACCATGGGACCACGCACCTGTCATACCGCTCAGGAAGGAGACGCGTTCTGTCTCCTAGAGATGAACGTACTTTGGTGCGAAAAGTGCAAATCAATCCCAGAACAACAGCAAAGGACCTTGTGAAGATGCTGGAGAAAACAGGTACAAAAGTATCTATATCCACAGAAAACGAGTCCTATATCGACATAACCTGAAAGGCCGCTCAGCAAGGAAGAAGCCACTGCTCCAAAACCGTCATAAAAAAGCCAGACTACGGTTTGCAACTGCACATGGGGACAAAGATCATGGTCTGGTCTGATGAAACAAATATAGAACTGTTTGGCCATAATGACCATCGTTATGTTTGGAGGAAAAAAGGGGTTGCTTGCAAGCCGAAGAACACCATCCCAACCGTGAAGCACAGGGGTGGCAGCATCATGCTGTGGGGGTGCTTTGCTGCAGGAGGGACTGGTGCACTTCACAAAATAGATGGCATCATGAGGAAGGAAATGTATGTGGATATATTGAAGCAACATCTCAAGACATCAGTCAGGAAGTTAAAGCTTGGTCACAAATGGTTCTTCCAAATGGACAATGACCCCAAGCATACTTCCAAAGTGGCCATCACAAAGCCCTGACCTCAAGCCTATAGAAAATGTGTGGGCAGAACTGAAAAAGCGTGTGCGAGCAAGGAGGCCTACAAACCTGACTCAGTTACACCAGCTCTGTCAGGAGGAATTGGCCAAAATTCACCCAACTTATTGTGGGAAGCTTGTGGAAGGTTACCTGAAACGTTTGACCCAAGTTAAACAATTTAAAGGCAATGCTACCAAATACTAATTGAGTGTATGTACTACTGACCCACTGGGAATGTGATGAAAGAAATAAAAGCTGAGATAAATAATTCTCTCTACTATTATTCTGACATTTCACATTCTTAAAATAAAGTGGTGATCCTAACTGACCTAAGACAGGGAATTTTTACTAGGATTAAATGTCAGGAATTGTGAAAAACTGAATTTAAATGTATTTGGCTAAGGTGTATGTAAACTTCCGATTTCAACTGTACATAGCTACCTCAATTACCTCGTACCTCTGCACATCGACACGCTACTGGTACTTCCTGTGTATAGCCATGTTATTTTTACTCATTATTGTTATTTGTTATTCACTGTGTATTTATTTATATTTTAATTAACATCTTTATCTTTAACTCTGCATTGTTGGAAAAGGACCCGTAAGTAAGCATTTCACTGTTAGTCTACACCTGTTGTTTACAAAGCATGTGACAAATAACATTTGATTTGATTTATGATTTATTTCATGCAGTCTTTTTTGCTCATCTTTATCAAGGGATGCAATAATTTTGGACCCCACTGGATATGAATCTTCTATGAATAGGCTTAAGTTTGAGTTGGTCTTTTCACTCGAAAACTACACATCCACCAGTTAAAGGGATATGAAAGTCTGTAGCACACTTTAAATATATCTTACCAGATGGATAATATGTACTAATAGCAAAACTATTTTCCATCTATATGAATATCAATTAATGTGATTTTTGATAACACTTTATTTGTATAGTCCACCATTAAATGTTCTACAGACTATCTACACACACAAAACAAATGAGGGTTCTTTAGGGTTTCTTTGGGAAGGCTGGTGGTTCTAAGTGGAACCATAATGACTCAAAGAACCCGTTGAGCTCTTCAATGGATCTTTACAGTTCACAAAAGGGTTCTTTGCTCTTTTATTGAACATTTAAATGTAGGGGAGGTGGCTCATTAGAATCTTTTGGGGTGTGGTTTGTGCACAACTATTTCTGTGCAACTGTGAGTGAGGGTGTCATTCTAACTTATCTAGTGTGTTGTAATATGCCATTACAAAAGATAAACTATGACTATGGCCAGTGATGTTGGCTTGTGAAAGACTTATGTATGGCCTTGTGTCAATTGAGAATGGTGGACTAAATCAGTCAGTATTTCTCTCCTCAGGGACCCCCAGCTGTTCCAGAGGTAGCTCACTTGATTCACCTTGTTAATTAACACAGTAATAACACCTATGGTATTTTAACAATATAATATGGCTGACCAGAATAAAAAACCCTGCATGGTTCTTCAAAAGGACCTACGAAGAACCTTTCAGATTGAGACAGGTTCTTTATAGAACCATTCTCCATAAAAGTTTTATAAAGAACCAGAAAATAGTGTTCTATATAGCCCCAAAAAGGGTTAATAATGATAGCAGAACTCTTTTTTGGTGCTATATAGAAACAAATTGTATAGAACCTTAGGAAAGGGTTCTTTACAGCACCATACAGGTTCCATTTAGAACCTTATGACCATGGTTCTTTATAGAACCTTCAAAAAAGGGTTCTATATAGCACCAAAAAGGGTTCTGATATGGTTTACATTTACATTTTAGTCATTTAGCAGACGCTCTTATCCAGAGCGACTTACAGGAGCAATTAGGGTTAAGTGCCTTGCTTAAGGGCACATCGACAGATTTTTCACCTAGTCGGCTCGGGGATTAGAACCAGCGACCTTTCGGTTACTGGCACAACGCTCTTACCCACTAAGCTACCTGCCGCCCTAGTTACAAGCCAAAGAACCCTATCTGCTACTATTTAGAACCATTATTTTTTTGTGTGTACAGACTATCAGTAACATTTCAATTAACTGTCTACTAACCCTAACCCTTGCTCTAACCCTAACCTTAACCCTTATCCTAACCCTAAACTTAACCCTTACCCCTACCCTAACCCTTATTCATTTGACATTTTAGTCATTTTAGCAGACGCTCTTATCCAGAGCGACTTACAGTTAGTGAGTGCATAAATTTTTCATACTTACATTATTTTAAACCTTAGCAAGCAGTTGCTTATCAACAGATAGTTTTTGATCATGTGACCATCTGTAGAGCATCTACAGATGGAAACTCTGGACTATCCAAATACAGTGTGACCTGATTTTCTATGCAAACCCATGAAAAATGGGGGAGACATCAAACATTAGATGGAGTTTAACACAGAATGAAGAGGGTGGCTATCGTATGAAGCAGACGTTGTTTTCAAGATTGAAAAAAGTAAACTTAAGTAGAGTAGAACATGGAACATTGACCTTGACCTTGACCTTGAGGAAAGTGAATGTTTCTACCTCATCAGCTCTTAGATGAGAAGCAAAACCAATGCAGCTCTTGCTCACCTCCACATCAGATCAATTGTGAGGAAATTACCCCCTAAGAGCTGACCCATGGTCAGATTTGCTCTTTACCTAACCTTATTCAGGTCAGGAATAGGCTAAGGTAAACTGATCCAAGTCCTGTGCTTTGATTAAGGGGCAACCCTTGTCTGGAGCTGGTAGCAGTCTCCCACTGTCCTGTACAGCAGGTGCTGTACTCTATGACCAGGCATTGTGTTTACCTGGTGCTGAGACGGTTAGTCTCACTTCCTCACTGATCTTTCAAAGAAAGAAAATAAAGATTTGCTCACACTGCTTGCTTGCTTGCTTGCAGTCTAGCAACCTTCAAAGCTTATCTGAAGGTTAACACCTAGGGCTCTATTCAATCAGATCCGCTTTAGGTGTCATCCGCATAGCGGTTGTTTTTACGGTGTCGGAGGTGGAACTGCGTCAAAGCTGTCTAATCCACAAGTGGCTCCGGATTCTGATGATTTGTTGCCACAGATGATTTGATCACGTTTCTACAGGTGGATCCATCTAGTGGTCGCGTCGGGGACAACAGTTGTTGACAACTGTAGTGTTGTAGCTACTGTAAGCCTAACCCTAACCCTTTTCCTAACCTTAACCTCATTCACCCTAACCTGCCACGTTAGTTATCCTAACCTGCAACGCAGATTCACCTAACCTGCCACGTTAATTATCCTAACCTGCAACGCAGATTCACCTAACCTGCCACGTTAATTATCCTAACCTGCAACGCAAATTCACCTAACCTGCCACATTAATTATCCTAACCTGCAACGCAAATTCACCTAACCTGCCACGTTAATTATCCTAACCTGCAACGCAGATTCACCTAACCTGCCACGTTAATTATCCTAACCTGCAACACAGATTCACCTAACCTGCCACGTTAATTATCCTAACCTGCAACGCAGATTCACCTAACCTGCCACGTTAATTATCCTAACCTGCAACGCAGATTCACCTAACCTGCCACGTTAATTATCCTAACCTGCAACGCAGATTCACCTAACCTGCCACGTTAATTATCCTAACCTGCAACGCAAATTCACCTAACCTGCCACGTTAATTATCCTAACCTGCAACACAGATTCACCTAACCTGCCACGTTAATTATCCTAACCTGCAACACAAATTCACCTAACCTGCCACGTTAATTATCCTAACCTGCAACACAGATTCACCTAACCTGCCACGTTAATTATCCTAACCTGCAACGCAAATTCACCTAACCTGCCATGTTAATTATCCTAACCTGCCACGTTAATTATCCTAACCTGCAACGCAGATTCACCTAACCTGCCACGTTAATTATCCTAACCTGCAACGCAGATTCACCTAACCTGCCACGTTAATTATCCTAACCTGCAACGCAAATTCACCTAACCTGCCACGTTAATTATCCTAACCTGCAACACAGATTCACCTAACCTGCCACGTTAATTATCCTAACCTGCAACACAAATTCACCTAACCTGCCACGTTAATTATCCTAACCTGCAACACAGATTCACCTAACCTGCCACGTTAATTATCCTAACCTGCAACGCAAATTCACCTAACCTGCCACGTTAATTATCCTAACCTGCAACACAAATTCACCTAACCTGCCACGTTAATTATCCTAACCTGCAACGCAGATTCACCTAACCTGCCACGTTAATTATCCTAACCTGCAACACAGATTCACCTAACCTGCCACGTTAATTATCCTAACCTGCAACGCAGATTCACCTAACCTGCCACGTTAATTATCCTAACCTGCAACGCAGATTCACCTAACCTGCCACGTTAATTATCCTAACCTGCAACGCAGATTCACCTAACCTGCCACGTTAATTATCCTAACCTGCAACGCAAATTCACCTAACCTGCCACGTTAATTATCCTAACCTGCAACACAGATTCACCTAACCTGCCACGTTAATTATCCTAACCTGCAACACAAATTCACCTAACCTGCCACGTTAATTATCCTAACCTGCAACACAGATTCACCTAACCTGCCACGTTAATTATCCTAACCTGCAACGCAAATTCACCTAACCTGCCACGTTAATTATCCTAACCTGCAACACAAATTCACCTAACCTGCCACGTTAATTATCCTAACCTGCAACACAGATTCACCTAACCTGCCACGTTAATTATCCTAACCTGCAACGCAAATTCACCTAACCTGCCACGTTAATTATCCTAACCTGCAACACAAATTCACCTAACCTGCCACGTTAATTATCCTAACCTGCAACACAGATTCACCTAACCTGCCACGTTAATTATCCTAACCTGCCACGTTAATTATCCTAACCTGCAACACAAATTCACCTAACCTGCCACGTTAATTATCCTAACCTGCAACACAGATTCACCTAACCTGCCACGTTAATTATCCTAACCTGCAACGCAAATTCACCTAACCTGCCATGTTAATTATCCTAACCTGCCACGTTAATTATCCTAACCGGTCATGTTAATTATCCTAACCTGCTATGCAAACAAACCATCTGTGGGGACAAATCATCAGTATCACCACACAAGTTAACGCTTGATCTGATTGAATCTAGGCCCTATAGACTATTCCACATTGATAGCCTGCAATGCCTGTCATACAGGTCTCCCTTGGAATATCTTTCTCAACGTCCTGGTTAAATGAATCTTATGGTAATATAAATAAAAGGACATCTCTGTTCTAAGACCTTGACAACTAAGTATTATAAGGGGACTCACCTACACCTCATCCACCAGCATTGTGTTACACTCACTTTAGGGCTAGATTCCATCAGATTGACACTTATTTTAGGGCTAGATTCCATCAGATTGACACTTACTTTAGGGCTAGATTCCATCAGATTGACACTTATTTTAGGGCTAGATTCAATCAGATTGACACTTATTTTAGGGCTAGATTCCATCAGATTGACACTTATTTTAGGGCTAAATTCCATCAGATTGACACTTATTTTAGGGCTAGATTCAATCAGATTGACACTTATTTTAGGGCTAGATTCCATCAAATTGACACTTATTTTAGGGCTAGATTCAATCAGATTGACACTTATTTTAGGGCTAAATTCCATCAGATTGACACTTATTTTAGGGCTAGATTCCATCAGATTGACACTTATTTTAGGGCTAGATTCCATCAGATTGACACTTATTTTAGAGCTAGATTCCATCAGATTGACACAAATTATAGGGCTAGATTCAATCAGATTGACACAAATTATAGGGCTAGATTCAATCAGATTGACACAAATTATAGGGCTAGATTCAATCAGATTGACACTCATTTTAGGGCTAGATTCCATCAGATTGACATCCGCATAGCGTTGTTTTGGCTGTGTCACTCATCTTAATGTCCAATCAGAACTAACAGGCCATGTTTGAAAATATAACAGCTTTTTACAATAAATCTACTGACTGGTAACCACTCTCTGAACATGATATTAAATTAGTAGACTCTGACTTTAATTGTTTAGACCCAACTCAACCTCCATGCCTGATACAAGTGGGTTGAGTTGGTTTGGAGCAAAAAAAGATGAGAGGACTAGCAAACAGAGAGGATATAGGGTGAAAATAGGATTTCTGAGTCCGCCAACAACATGTCACAGTCACTTGAAGATTCTATTTCTGCCAGCATGTTCTTGTCACAGGAAGCTGTGACAGTACCAGTGAGGCAGTGGCACGTGTTTTTTTATTCCACACCTTCTCCAGGAAACAGGAAACAGACATGCAGTCAGACTATTTTCTGCTCAGACTGTCAACATGTCTGCATCCAGATCTTTGCGTAGCCTGGTTACCACCCATACCAAACAGAACATGTATAAACGCTCAAGCATTGTCTTATTCAATACAATATTTAACCATTAGAAAGCAGGTGAGATGTCTGCACATGCGCTGACTCACACACACACACACACCACAGGAGGTTGGTGGCACCTTAATTAGGGAGGACAGGCTTGTGGTATTGGCTGGAGCGGAATCAGTGGAATGGTATCATATATATCAAACACATGGCTTCCATGGTTTCCATGTGTTTGATGCCATTCCATTTACTCCGTTCCAGACATTATTATGAGCCGTCCTCCCCTCAGCAGCCTCCACTGTTACATACCTAGCAGAATAAGTAAGATTGATTAATGTACCGCATTGCTGAGGCAGCTAGCACATCAGCATTTCACTGCACCTTTTATACCTGCTGTAAACTGTGTACGAATACAATTTGATTTGATTTTCATTTGAAGATGTTAGGGAGAGAGAAAGAGACTGTAAAGGAAAAGCCTTTGTATCCTTTCTCACATGTACTTGGAGAAATGTTCACGTGTTTAAAATGGGTCCCAATGTTGCTGCAAACCACATTTCAATGAAGGGACATCTAAAAAAAAAATGTATCAAGGACATTAAAACAGCATCTTCTTTAAACTGAAAATAAACAATCCCCCAACAGCCAATGCTGTAGTGGCTCTCTCTCTCTCTCTCTCTCTCTCTCTCTCTCTCTCTCTCTCTCTCTCTCTCTCTCTCTCTCTCTCTCTCTCTCTCTCTCTCTCTCTCTCTCTCTCTCTCTCTCTCTCTATGTAGAGTGATGTTTACATGTCTTGGGAAAGCTAATTAAAAGCTAGCCGGTGGCTACGTTGGCCACAATGAAGCACATAACACATGCATCACATGCCAAGCTCATAGAACATAATACCCACCTGTGTAAGGCATGATCAGGAGATGTTTCTGACCCAGGGTCTGTACTGTATGTCCCGGCTCTTCAAGGCTTCTATGACGTCAAGAGGAGAGTTTGTGTTTTTCCCACTATAGGCAGAATAATACACACTGATAGACCTACAATATATAAATACAAAAGTATGTGGACACCCCTTCAAATTAGTGGATTCGGCTATTTCAGCCAAACCCGTTGCTGACAGGTGTATAAAATCGAGCACAGCCATGCAATCTCCATAGACAAACATTGGCAGTATAATGGTCTGTACTGAAGAGCTCAGAGACTTTCAACGTGGCACCGTCATAGGATGCCACCTTTTCAACAAGTCAGTTCACCAAATTTCTGCCCTGTTAGAGCTGCCCCGGTCAACTGTAAGTGCTGTTATTGTGAAGTGGAAATGTCTAGGAGCAACAACGGCTCAGCCCGAAGTGGTAGGCCACACAAGCTCACAGAACGGGATCGCCGAGTGCTGAAGCGTGTGAAAATCGTCTGTCCTAGGTTGCAACACTCACTACCGAGTTCCAAACTGCATCTGGAAGCAACGTCAGCGCAAGAACTGTTCGTCGGGAGAATGGGTTTCCATGGCCAAGCAGCCGCACACAAACCTAAGATTGTGTGGATTAATGGTCTAGGCCTGATTTTCATGGTTCGGGCTAGGTCCCTTAGTTCCAGTGAAGGGAAATCTTAACACTACAGCATACAATGACATTCTAGATGATTCTGTGCTTCCATCTTTGTGGCAACAGTTTGTGGAAGGCCCTTTACTGTTTCAGCATGACAATGCCCCAGTGCACAAAGCGAGGTCCATACAGAAATGGTTTGTCGAGATCAGTGTGGAAGAACTTGACTGGGTTGCACAGAGCCCTGACCTCAACCCCTTCGAACACCAATGGGATGAATTGGAGCTGTTACAGCAGCAAAGGGGGACCAACTCCATATTAATGGCCATGATTTTGGAATGAGAAGTTCGACGAGCAGGTGTCCACATACTGTTGGTCATGTAGTGTAGATGAGAGTAATGTCCTCTTTCTGGAGAAGGTGCAGCTGCTTTCATAGGCCACTGCATACTGACAGTCACTCCTCAGAGACACTCTCTACCCTCTCAATCATTTCTTAATTCACCCTCTCTCTCTCTCTCTCTCTCTCTCTCTCTCTCTCTCTCTCTCTCTCTCTCTCTTTATTTATCTTCTTCTCTTTTCCCTCCTCTCCTTCTTCTCTAATTCTCATCTTCTCTCCTTCTCTCTCTCTATCCATCTCTCTGTCTCTTTATCACACACAAACACAAATACACTCACACAATGCAGACACCCACTGGGGAGCCAGGCCAAGCCAATCAGAATGAGTTTTTCCACACAAAAGGGCTTTATTACAGACAGAAATACTCCTCAGCTGAGAAGAGGGAGGGAAAAATAGAAAAATAAGCTAATAAGGGACCAACACTTTACATACATATAATCCACAGAATAATTCACATTATTTTCCTGCTGTAGCAAACTGGCTCAAATTAAGATCCTACATCTGCACAAAAAGAGGGCTTGCAATTTCAACTACTCATGCACATTTACCGCATAATATGGTTCAATCAAGCCAGACGTCAACAAACATTTTTCCTTGTCAGCACATTTCACAACAAATTGGACAAAATCATTGCATATTGCTATGCAAAATGCCAGAATTGCCGCAGCAAAATCAAGCATTTCCTATAGTGCCCAGCTTGCCAGGTGAACACACACACTATACGATGCTATGCACTTTGAGCCATGATGCTCTTTGATGTAGAAAGTGGTTTAATTATGAAAAAGTCCCGGCTGGGCATCAGCCATCTATTATTCATGTGTTCTCTCACAGGGGCGTCTCTGCTGCTTATGCAAGTGTGTGTGTGTGTGTGTGTGTGTGTGTGTGTGTGTGTGTGTGTGTGTGTGTGTGTGTGTGTGTGTGTGTGTGTGTGTGTGTGTGTGTGTGTGTGTGTGTGTGTGTGTGTGTGTGTGTGTGTGTGTGTGTGTGCGCGCGCATTAATGTGCATGTGTGTATGCGTGTGTGTTTCAGTTGAAGAAGGATGTGGGTGCGGACAGGGAGGTGCTAACTTACTGTTTAAATGGAGCGGTAAACTTCACAAGGAGAAGCTGCCACACAGAGGCTTGTGATTGATTAAACACCTAACATAACACTCACAACTAGACAAGCTGACATTTCATTCAATACAAACCTCATTAGACATGCTAATAGCTCATTTGAATGTGATGTGAGGTGCATATGGAGGTACTATTGGTCATTTTAACTCACTCTACATGGGATGCACACAGGGATGGAAATGAAGCTAGCCCGAGGCTAGTACCTTTCAGACCGGCTAGTAGACAATGTGCCAAACTAGCCCACTGGATAGAGAAATTGTGTATTTTTCAAATATAGCATAGCACTGATTTTAGACCTGGGCTAGTAAACATTGTGGTGCACTAGCCTGGCTGCTCACTGCCCCAAATCCTTAAGTTCCATCCTTGGATGCACATCTCCACACACGTGAGATGTTTCACGTCTATTTGAGCATTCCAGTAGTGTTTTATAGAGATGACATCGATTTGAAGTTGTCAGAGTGTCTCCCAACTCTCTCAGTCATTGTTCGTTCAGCCACCTGTCAGTCAAGAGAATAAATAACATGCTAACATGCTAGCAGTCAACAACCCGACTCCACGCGAGTATAGTACCTGAGGATTATGCTAAAGATAAATTGTCTGTGTGAATATGAATGCATAAACATAACCAAACACCTATAAAAATGCCACACTAACACATCATCTCAGCCTGGTCAAATATGCAGTCAATCTCATGTGAGCATGTTACCATCAACTATGACATAACTGTCATAACTTTGTTCCAGGTGCCGCTAGCAAAGATGGTGGATAAATGAAGATGTATTACTGAAATGGTAACAGTTCCGGTCTGTCAGCCTGGTCTCAGAGCCATACGAAACACACTTTACATATTTCTGACAACCTCCAAGAAGTATGATACCTACTAATGGACTAGTTACTTTAGACAGAAACGAAGGTAGGGAGGTTGGTTGGGAAGACGGGTATGTGTAATCCATGACTGACTAGCAAGCCAAAGGTTGCATGTTCGAGTCACGTCGGGGACAACTGTAGCATGTTAGCTTCCCTTCCCCTTATTCTAAACTTAACCCAATTCCCCAACCTGCTACATACATTCATCTAACCTTTGTCATTTTAATTCCCCTAACCTTAAATATAAATTATTCTAACCTTTGTTATTAGTTCTTCAAACCACCAGCGTAAATTCTCCCCAGTAATTCTCTTTGTTGTTATGACGCAACAAGCAACCTGGTCTCAGAGAAAGACGTATAATACTATACGTCCACCAAGATGTATGATAACTTACATAATCTAATTCGTATGCTATTTTACGACCAGGTACGATGTATGATACTATACGTCCTCGAATTGTGCGACCGCAATTCCTTTCAAAATGTAACCTAATGGAACATATCATAGTAAATGGAGTGTCACAGATTTACGAACAGAATAATATGAATTGCCCTGATACGACGTTGATCAGCTCGCATGCAATGGGAAGTATATGAAGCTGGAAGATGGATGTAGAGTTTTGAGAAGAGTCCAAACATTTAGAATCATCTTGCAGACTTCCCCATAAGGAAGTTCTTGTGGCCTGTTGGGTGAGAGAACAGCAGCAGAATGGTGATTATTATTTTATTACATTTGTCAGACCCCCAGAGAGAGGGAGATGGAGAGAGATTTCTGTAACTATTTCAGAGGAGAAGAACTTCATGTTCCACAAAGGGAATTATTCAACCCCATTCACAATCTAGGAGAGAGAGAGAGAGAGAGAGAGAGAGAGAGAGAGAGAGAGAGAGAGAGAGAGAGAGAGAGAGAGAGAGAGAGAGAGAGAGAGAGAGAGAGAGAGAGAGAGAGAGAGAGAGAGAGAGAGAGAGAGAGAGAGAGAGCGCTAAGATAGTGGGGTGTTGGGGAAAAATAGGACAATGTATGATAGGGAGAGAGTTTGGCAGACAAGAAAAATAAAGACTCTCTCTCTCTCGCTCTCATCATTCACGGTCAGTCACCCCCCCTCCCTCACCCTAACTCAGTCCATTCACAGTCCCACTGAACAGCTCCAGCAAAAGTAAAGGTCATTTCCATCCTGGCATTCATCACAGATATCTCCAACGTCCAGGTGTTCCCTTTTTCTCCAAAATGCCTTGTCAGTTCAGTGTAATTCCTCAGCAGGATGTTAGCTGGCCAGTAAGCTGCTGTTTAACCGAGAGAGAAGAGAACAGAACAGACAGACATACAGCAGTTCAGGTGATCCTCCTGCATTTTAAACAGGGCTGATCAACTGGCTGTGGAGAATCTCTCTGGAGGCGGACGAAACGCACACCTGGTGTGGAGAATCTCTCACATTAAAAGTTCACAGAGTGCCCCAGTAGTCTCCCATGGGCTCCGGCCTTGTTGCCTCGGCTGTTGTTGTTGTTGCTGTTATTTTCTGACGGCGAGCAGGGGTTCCTCCGGGGTAACGGAGCACTCAGCAGAACAAAACATATTCTGGAGAAGCAGTCTACTTCTCACGGAGGTAAGGCCTGACAGATGATGTGAGTGTGTGTGTGTGTGTTCGTAAATATAAATGAACACATCAAAAACCACAATTTACCATGATTTCTGTCTTAATATGGAGGAATGAAAAATAATATATATTTTGTATACTAGTGTATGCTGACTCAATGCACTTTGTGATAAAAGCACCAAATTTGCCATGGATGTAGATGTACAGTGCATTCAGAAAGTATTCAGACCCCTTGACTTTTTCCACATTTGTTATGTTACAGCCTTATTCTAAAATTGATTAAATTGTTTTTCCCCCACATCAATCTACACACAATACCTCATAATGACAAAGCACAAACTGGTTTTTAGAAATTAAAAAAACTGAAATATCACATTCACTCAATACTTTGTTAAAGCACCTTTGGCAGCAATTACAGCTTTGAGTCTTCTTGGGTATGACACTACAAGCTTGGCACACCTGTATTTCGGGAGTTTCTCCCATTCTTCTCTGCAGATCCTCTCGAGCTCTGTCAGGTTGGATGGGGAGCGTCACTGCACAGCTATTTTCAGTGTCACTCCAGAGATGTTCGATTGGGTTCAAGTCCGGGCTCTGGCTGGGCCACTCAAGGACATTCAGAGACTTGTCCCGAAGCCACTACTGCGTTGTCTTGGCTGTGTGCTTAGGGTCATTGTCCTGTTGGAAGGTGAACCTTCATCAAGGATCTCTCTGTACTTTGCTCCGTTCATCTTTGCCTTGATCCTGACTAGTCTCCCAGTCCCTGCAGCTGAAAAACATCCCCACAGCATGGTGCTGCCACCATCATGCTTCACCATAGGGATGGTGCAAGGTTTCCTCCAGATGTGACGCTTGGCATTCAGGCCAAATAGTTCAATCTTGGTTTCATCAAACCAGAGAATCTTGTTTCTCATGGTCTGAGAGTCTTTAGGTGCCTCCAAGCGGGTTGTTATGTGCCTTCTACTGAGGAGTGGCTTCCGTCTGGCCACTCTACCATAAAGGCCTGATTGGTGGAGTGCTGCAGAGATGGTTGTCCTTCTGGACGGTTGTCCCATCTCCACAGAGGAACTCTGGAGCTCTGTCAGAGTGACCATTAGGTTCTTAGTCACCTCCCTGACCAAGGCCCTTCTCCCCTGATTGCTCAGTTTGGCCGGGCGGCCAGCTCTAGGAAGATTCTAGGTGGTTCCAAACTTCTTCCATTTACAGTGAGGGAAAAAGGTATTTGATCCCCTGCTGATTTTGTATGTTTGCCCCACTGAAAAAGAAATGATCAGTCTATAATTTTAATGGTAGGTTTATTTGAACAGTGAGAGACAGAATAACAACAAAAAAATCCAGAAAAACGCATGTCAAAAATGTTATAAATTGATTTGCATTTTAACGAGGGAAATAAGTATTTGACCCCCTCTCAATCAGAAAGATTTCTGGCTCCCAGGTGTCTTTTATACAGGTAACGAGCTGAGATTAGGAGCACACTCTTAAAGGGAGTGCTCCTAATCTCAGCTTGTTACCTGTATAAAAGACACCTGTCCACAAAAGCAATCAATCAATCAGATTCCAAACTCTCCACCATGGCCAAGACCAAAGAGCTCTCCAAGGATGTCAGGGACAAGATTGTAGACCTACACAAGGTTGGAATGGGCTACAAGACCATTGCCAAGCAGTTTGTTGAGAAGGTGACAACAGTTTGTGCGATTGTTCGCAAATGGAAGAAACACAAAATAACTGTCTCCCTCGGCCTGGGGCTCCATGCAAGATCTCACCTCGTGGAGTTGCAATGATCATGAGAACGGTGAGGAATCAGCCCAGAACTACATGGGAGGATCTTGTCAATGATCTCAAGGCAGCTGGGACCATAGTCACCAAGAAAACAATTGGTAACACATTACGCCGTGAAGGACTGAAATCCTGCAGCGCCCGCAAGCTCCCCCTGCTCAAGAAAGCACATATACAAGCCCATCAGAAGTGTGCCAATGAACATCTGAATGATTCAGAGGATAACTGGGTGAAAGTGTTGTGGTCAGATGAGACCAAAATTGAGCACTTTGGCATCAACTCAACTCGCCATGTTTGGAGGAGGAGGAATTCTGCCTATGACCCCAAGAACACCATACCCATTGTCAAACATGGAGGTGGAAACATTATGCTTTGGGGGTGTTTTTCTGCTAAGGGGACAGGACAACTTCACCGCATCAAAGGGACGATGGACGGGGCCATGTACCGTCAAATCTTGGGTGAGAACCTCCTTCCCTCAGCCAGGGCATTGAAAATGGGTCGTGGATGGGTAATTACCCAAAACACACGGCCAAGGCAACAAAGGAGTGTCTCAAGAAGAAGCACATTAAGGTCCTGGAATGGCCTAGTGAATCTCCAGACCTTAATCCCATAGAAAATCTGTGAAGGGAGCTGAAGGTTCAAGTTTTCAAACGTCAGCCTCGAAACTTTAATGACTTGGAGAAGATCTGCAAAGAGGAGTGGGACAAAATCCCTCCTGAGATGTGTGCAAATCTGGTGGCCAACTACAAGAAACGTCTGACCTCTTTGATTGCCAACAAGGGTTTTGCCACCAAGTACTAAGTCATGTTTTGCAGAGGGGTCAAATACTTATTTCCCTCATTAAAATGCAAATCAATTCATAATTTTTTTTTATTGTTGTTATTCTGTCTCTCACTGTTCAAATAAAACTACCAATAAAATTATAGACTGATAATGTCTTTGTCAGTGGGCAAACATACAAAATCAGCAGGGGATCAAATACTTTTTTCTCTCACTGTAAGAATGATGGAGGCCACTGTGTTCTTGGGGACATTCAATGCTGCAGAAATGTTTTGGTACCCTTCCCCAGATCTGTGCCTTGACACAATCCTCTCGGAGCTCTACGAACAATTCCTTCGACCTCATGACTTGGTTTTTGCTCTTACATGCACGGTCAACTGTGGGACCTCATATAGACAGGTGTGTGCCTTTCCAAATCATGTCCAAACAATTGAATTTACCACAGGTGGAATCCAATCTATTTGTGGAAACATCTCAAGGATGATCAATGGAAACAGGATGCACCTGAGCTCAATTTCGAGTCTCATAGCAAAGGGTCTGAGGATTTCTGTTTTCAATTTTTATTAAATTTGGTAAACTTTCTAAAAACCTGTTTTCACTTTGTCATTATGGGGTATTGTGGTGCGTGTATATGTATTCAACCCCTTTGCTATAAAGCCCCTAAATAAGAACTGGTGCAACCAATTACCTTCAGAAGTCACATAATTAGTTAAATAAAGTCCACCTGTGTGCAATCTAAGTGTCACATGATCTGTCACATGATCTCAGTATATATACACCTGTTCTGAACGGCCCCAGAGTCTGCAACACCACTAAGCAAGGGGCACCACTAAGCAAGGGGCACAACCAAGCAATAGGCACCACCAAGCAATCGGCACCATGAAGACCAAGGAGCTCAACAGCATCAGTTGTCAGAGCACCTTACCGATCACTGCACCTGTACAAATAAATTATTTGTTTCACAATAAATACAAAAAATAGCATCTTCAAAGTGGTAGGCATGGTGTGTAAATCCAATGATTCAAACCCCCCAAAAATCAATTTTAATTCCAGGTTGTAAGGCAACAAAATAGAAAAAAATACCATTGTAGAATAATAGTGAAGACATCAAAACTATGAAATAACACATATGGAATCATGTAGTAACCAAAAAAGTGTTAAACAAACTAGCCACCCTTTGCCTTGATGACAGCTTTGCACACTCTTGGCATTCTCTCAACCAGCTTCACCTGGAATGCTTTTCCAAAAGTCTTGAAGGAGTTCCCACATATGCTGAGCACTTGTTGGCTGCTTTTCCTTCACTCTGCGGTCCGACTCATCCCAAACCATCTCAGTTTGGTTGAGGTCGGGGGATTGTGGAGGCCAGGTCATCTGATGCAGCACTCCATCACTCTCCTTCTTGGTAAAATAGCCCTTACACAGCCTGGAGGTGTGTTGGGTCATTGTCCTGTTGAAAAACAAATGATAGTCCCACTAAGCTCAAACCAGTTGGGATGGCGTATCGCTGCAGAATGCAGTGGTAACCATGCTGGTTAAGTGTGCCTTAAACTCTAAATAAATCACACAAAGTGTCACCAGCAAAGCACCTCCACACCTCCACACCTCCTCCTCCATGTTTTACGGTGGGAAATGCACATGCTGAGATCATCCGTTTACCCAGACCACGTCTCACAAAGCCACGGCAGTTGGAACCAAATTTCTCAAATTTGGACTCCAGACCAAAGGACAAATTTCCACCGGTCTAATGTCCATTGCTCGTGTTTCTAGGCCCAAGCAAGTCTCTTCTTGTTATTGGTGTCCTTTAGTAGTGATTTCTTTGCAGGAGGAGGTGTTATGGTGTGGAGGTGCTTTGCTGGTGACACTGTCTGTGATGTATTTAGAATTCAAGGCACACCTCCAGGCTGTGTAAGGGCTATTTTACCAAAAAGGAGAGTGATGGAGTGCTACATTAGATGACCTGCAGGGCAGGCGAAGGGGCAGATTCCGGGGCGAGAGCCAGACCTGATCCCCCGGTACGAACACCGGGGCCTCTCTGCGGTGGCGGTCAGTGTTGGCCTTCTGACGACACACGGCACGCTGGAGGCGAACGTGGGCAGCGTCCCAAGTCTCCTCCGCGCGCCAAAACCAGTCCTCTGCCGCGGGAGCCTCGGTCTGGCTCTGGTGCCATGGTGCCAGGACTGGTTGGTACCCCAAAACACATTGGAAGGGTGTTAGATTAGTGGAGGAGTGGCGGAGAGAGTTCTGAGCATATTCTGCCCATGGCAGGAACACCGACCACTCCCCCTGGCCAGTCCTGACAGTAGGTCCGCAGGAACCTACCCACATCTTGATTCACCCATTCCACCTGCCCATTGCTCTCGGGGTGAAAACCAGAGGTCAGGCTGACCGAGACCCCCAGACGTTCCATGAACGCCTTCCAGACTCTAGACGTGAACTGGGGACCTCGGTCGGACACTATATCCTCTGGTAACCCGTAGTGCCAGAAGACATGAGTAAACAGAGCCTCCTCAGTTTGTAGGGCAGAGGAAGGAGGCGGCAGGACTTTAAAAAGCGGTCCACAACGACCAGGATCATGGTGTTACCTTGGGAGGGGGGAAGATCAGTGAGAAAATCAATACTCAGGTGAGACCATGGTCGTTGTGGAACTGGTAAAGGTTGTAGCTTACCCGCTGGGAGGTGCCTAGGTGCCTTACTCTGGGCGCACACTGAGCATGAGGAAACATACACCCTCACGTCCTTAGCCAAGGTAGGCCACCAGTACTTTTCGGTCAGGCAGCACATTGTATGACCGATACCTGGATGACCAGAGGAGGGTGACGTGTGTGCCCAGTAGATCAGACGATCACGGATAAGCGCAGGCACGTACTGCAGCCCAGCTGGAAACTGCGGTGGAGATGGATCTGTGCGTAATGCCTGCGCTATATCTGCGTCCATCGCCCATACTACCGGTGCCACAATGCATGAGGCCGGGAGTATAGGGGTGTTGTCTCTGGGCCTCTTCTCTGTGTCATACAGCCGAGACTTCCTTCACTTTCTTCATACCCGGAATGCATGAGAGTGTGAAATCAAACCGGGTGAAGAAGAGGGCCCACCTAGCCAGGCGAGGATTCAGCCTCGTCGCTGCCCAAATATATTCCAGGTTACGGTGGACTGTCCAGACGAGGGGTGTTTCGCCGCTTCGAGCCAATGTCTCCACACCGTCAAGGTTTGGACAACAGCCAACAGCTCCCGATCACCAACGCCGTAGTTCTGCTCCGCTGAGCTGAGCTTCTTAGAAAAGAAGGCACGGGCGGAGCTTGGGTGGCGTGGCCGAGCGTTGGGATAAGACAGCTCCTATCCCTACCTCGGACGCATCCACCTCCACTACGAACGGTAGTGATGGATCGGGGTGAGCCAGTACCGGGGCTGAGGTGAACAGACCCCGCAATCTATTGAATGCCAAATCAGCCTCAGCAGACCAGCAGAGCCGGGACGGCCCACCCTTCAACAAGGAGGTAATGGGAGCTGCGACCTTGCCAAAACACAGAATAAACCTTCGATAGTAGTTGGCAAAGCCAAGGAAGTGCTGCACCTCCTTTACCGTGGTTGGAGTCGGCCAATTACCCACGGCTGCAATGCGGTCTCCCTCCATCTCCACACCTGTGGTGGTAATGCGATATACAGTGGGGGAAAAAAGTATTTAGTCAGCCACCAATTGTGCAAGTTCTCCCACTTTAAAAGATGAGAGAGGCCTGTAATTTTCATCATAGGTACACGTCAACTATGACAGACAAAATGAGAAAAAAAAAATCAGAAAATCACATTGTAGGAACTTTTATGAATTTATTTGCAAATTATGGTGGAAAATAAGTATTTGGTCAATAACAAAAGTTTCTCAATACTTTGTTATATACACTTTGTTGGCAATGACACAGGTCAAACGTTTTCTGTAAGTCTTCACAAGGTTTTCACACACTGTTGCTGGTATTTTGGCCCATTCCTCCATGCAGATCTCCTCTAGAGCAGTGATGTTTTGGGGCTGTCACTGGGCAACACGGACTTTCAACTCCCTCCAAAGATGTTCTATGGGGTTGAGATCTGGAGACTGGCTAGGCCACTCCAGGACCTTGAAATGCTTCTTACGAAGCCACTCCTTCGTTGCCCGGGCGGTGTGTTTGGGATCATTGTCATGCTGAAAGACCCAGCCACGTTTCATCTTCAATGCCCTTGCTGATGGAAGGAGGTTTTCACTCAAAATCTCACGATACATGGCCCCATTCATTCTTTCCTTTACACGGATCAGTCGTCCTGGTCCCTTTGCAGAAAAACAGCCCCAAAGCATGATGTTTCCACCCCCATGCTTCACAGTAGGTATGGTGTTCTTTGGATGCAACTCAGCATTCTTTGTCCTCCAAACACGATGAGTTGAGTTTTTACCAAAAAGTTCTATTTTGGTTTCATCTGACCATATGACATTCTCCCAATCCTCTTCTGGATCATCCAAATGCACTCTAGCAAACTTCAGACGGGCCTGGACATGTACTGGCTTAAGCAGGGGGACACGTCTGGCACTGCAGGATTTGAGTCCCTGGCGGCGTAGTGTGTTACTGATGGTAGGCTTTGTTACTTTGGTCCCAGCTCTCTGCAGGTCATTCACTAGGTCCCCCCGTGTGGTTCTGGGATTTTTGCTCACCGTTCTTGTGATCATTTTGACCCCACGGGGTGAGATCTTGCGTGGAGCCCCAGATCGAGGGAGATTATCAGTGGTCTTGTATGTCTTCCATTTCCTAATAATTGCTCCCACAGTTGATTTCTTCAAACCAAGCTGCTTACCTATTGCTGATTCAGTCTTCCCAGCCTGGTGCAGGTCTACAATTTTGTTTCTGGTGTCCTTTGACAGCTCTTTGGTCTTGGCCATAGTGGAGTTTGGAGTGTGACTGTTTGAGGTTGTGGACAGGTGTCTTTTATACTGATAACAAGTTCAAACAGGTGCCATTAATACAGGTAACGAGTGGAGGACAGAGGAGCCTCTTAAAGAAGAAGTTACAGGTCTGTGAGAGCCAGAAATCTTGCTTGTTTGTAGGTGACCAAATACTTATTTTCCACCATAATTTGCAAATAAATTCATTAAAAATCCTACAATATGATTTTCTGGGAAAAAAATTCTCAATTTGTCTGTCATAGTTGACGTGTACCTATGACGAAAATTACAGGCCTCTCTCATCTTTTTAGGTGGGAGAACTTGCACAATTGGTGGCTGACTAAATACTTTTTTTCCCCACTGTATAAACTCACACTTCTCTGCCTTGGCATAAAGATCATTTTCCAGCAGTCAGACCAGTACTTTGCGAACCAGGGACACATGCTCGGCGCGCGTAGCGGAATACACCAGGATGCCATCGATGTAGACAATGCACGGGCGTAAACCGCCATCTTTCTTCTTCACAAAGAAGAAACTCGAGGAGGCAGGTGAAGTGTAGCCTCCGTTTCAGCCTGCGACAGGGGATACACATGAACCAGTCTTTCGCCCGCCTCTCGACCCTCAGGCAGGTGATCAAAAACAGCCTGAAAGAGGCGAGCAAACTCCCCGTAGTTCTCCAACATGGTATCTCCCTCGTTCCATACTGCGTTGGCCCACTCGTGGGCTCTCCCACAAAGGCAGGAAACGAGGACGGATACCTTCTCCCGCTCCCGGGGCTCCGGCCTGATGCTGGAGAAATACAACTCCAGTTGAAGTAGGAATCCCTTACATCTCGCTGCAGTCCCGTCAAACGCCGGTGGCCGGGATATCTGGATCCCTCCAGGGGCTGGGGTGTAGGTGGCTGGATCCGGTTGACCAGCTGGTCTCAATAGATCGGATCCTCTCCTCTCCAGGCGTTCCACCACCTGAAGAACCCGATCCATCGCTTCCCCCAAGCTGGCCAACATCGAGGAATGCTCCTGGACCCTTGCCACAACTCCAGGCATGCGGTCTTCTCCTGCTGACTCCATATCAGATCAGGTGAGTGATTCTGTGACGAGGTGTGAATGAAGGAGTCAGGCACAGGAGGTAAAATACCGAAGTCCAGAGTTTAACCGTTTGCATAAATCAAACCCCCCAAGCGTCAAACAAAACTGTACAAGGGAAAACATCCACCTTGGCAAAAACACAGTGAAATGTAGCTCAACCGAGCTACACACTCTCACAACAAAAACAATCACTCACAAAGACAAGGGGAACAGAGGGAACACTTATACACATACTAATTAGGGGAATGAGCACCAGGTGTGTGATTGACAAAACATGACAAGTGGAGTGATGAGAATGGGATCAGCAGTAGCTAGTACTCCGGTGACGACAAACGCCGAAGCCTGCCCGAACCAGGAGGGGTGGCAGCCTCGGCGGAAGTCGTGACATCTACAATGTAGAAAATAGTAAAAATAAACAAAAACCCTTGAATGAGTAGGTGTTCTAAAACTTTTGACCGGTACTGTATAACTGATGATTAACAATATTTTAAGTTTAGAAATTCAAACCCATCAGTGTAGATTGCTGAGGATTGTTATTTATTTAATCAATTTTAGAATAAGGCTGTAATGTACAAAATGTGGAAAAAGTCAAGGGGTCTGAATACTTTCCGAATGCACTGTATGTTCCCTGAAAAGGTACAGATTAGGAAACACCCCAGATTTGGCCCCTGGGAGGTGTGGTAGACACTTTAACTCAAAAATAACTCAATGATTTAAATATATATTTAGCTTCCAGTCAATGACTCTATACCAAATAGAGAGTCTCTTCTTTCAGATGCAATTGGAACTGAGTTGATAGCACATAGTGTTCCAAAGTTAGAGCTAAAAGTCTGATAGCACGGGCGCCCATATCATCTATATCGCCCTCAGGGGCGGTGTGTTCATTAGGGCGATATGGGCGACGCACTGCCAAACGGGAAAAGGAAGGGATTTTTTTTCTAATCAATTATATCACGGCAACAGTAGTTATCAGTGTTCTAATCTAGACGTCTGATCTGCCACTAAATGTCCAATCAGGCTAAAGTCGTGCTTCAAATGGCCCCGCCCCTTTTGGGGCGATTTTAGTCAGGTTGAAAATCGCCCATGGGTCTCTCATAGACTATCATGTAAAATCTTTTTTTTTCAAATATCAGAGCTTTCAATACAATCTCTATGGGTTTCTGAGGGCTTGCACTTACGCGCTTTCGTCATACGTAACATAACCATGAACGTAACTAAGAAAAGAGCGGGTAGCAGCGTCAATCAATTCACATACTACTATCAACATGGCTAGCGTTCAGTGCAACTCGATTGTCTCTTTGAAAGAAGTTCACATCAAAGACCATTCAAAACGAGCTACTGGAGTGTATGCTAGCGGTCATGAGGGAACATATTGTGGAGGAGGTGAAGTCGGCGAACTTCGTAGCTATCCAAGCTGACGAGACCACGGACGTTTCTACACAGACACAGCTGGTGCTTGTGCTGAGGTACATAGATAGCAACCACAAAGTGCAGGAGCGCTTTTTTGAGTTCCTTCCCATCTCGGAATCAACCTCAGTCTCAATCGCCAGTGTGCTTTTGGAGAGACTGAACGGTCTTTTTGCCGACGACGTGAAAGTCAAACTGTGGTGCACTGGCACTGTACCAGGTTCTCATGAGCTACAACCTCCAGGAGACGTTCTCTGAGACTGTGACTCTGTTGAACATCCTCATAACTACTCCCATGACAACAGCTGAAGCTGAGAGATGTTTCTCAACTTTGACACGAGTTAAGACATTCCTGCGAAATTCAATGGGCCAGGAACGTCTGAATGCACTGGCCATGCTTTCCATGGAGAGGGAACTAGTCCTCAGCATGCCTGATTTCAATGAGAAAGTCATTGACCGCTTTGCTGCATTGAAAGAGAGAAGAGAACAGTTTCAGTACAAGTAATGTAGCCTCTCTCTCTCTTTGTCCCTCCCTGTCTGTCTCTTTAACACACACACGCCCAAATCAGTTCACAGTTGATGTTGTTTAAAATAGTTATTTTTCATTTTTAAAAAAATAAATAAAAAAAAATAATCTGTTCATGTTCATTTTTACAAATCTATACAATTGGCCAGAATATGGTTGTTCATATTTACAAATCTATACAATTGGCCAGAATATGGTTGTTCATTTTTACAAAGCCATACAGATAGCTGTGTTTACCTTTTCTAGAAATTATTTTCAAATTCTGTTTTCAGGCAAAATGTCTATCACTGTTCATTTTCACAAATCTATACAAGAGGGCAGAATATGGAAGTCTATAAAAATTTCTTATTACCAATAACTTGCATCAATGTTTTCAGTAGCCTCTATCAAAAGCTCCTGCTTGCTTGTTGTGAATTATGCTCAGGTGCACATATTTCCAATTCAACCATGAGGCAAAAAATGTGGTAAAAGCTCTTGTTGATCCTGCAATCTGAACAAATACCAAGATGCTGTATTTTCAGCTGTGATATTTCATTTGTTTATGGAAATGCATATTGTTTATGCAGTGTTGAGGAATGTGAAAGAACACCCTTGATTATTTTTACTGTGATAACTTATTTTGTTTTTGTAAGCCAACACTTTTGAGATCAGTCAATAAATGCTTCTGGCATTGACTTATATGCTGCCCCTGTCTTCATGTTGTTGCTGGACATATCTTTTTTTAAATGTGTGTAGGTCACCTAAATCATCAGAAAAATTGCCCCCCCTGAGAATTTTTTCAGGAGCCGCCACTGATCGCCCTTATCCGTGGCCATTTTAGGTCAAACCGGTATGTCAGATTAGATCAATTACCAAGTTTTCAGCCTCTGAGTACCACAGAAACACAACACTTTGAATGAATAACAGACAAATGTTCATAACAAGAGGCTATGGATGAAATTGATTGATATCTGCTCAAAACATGAAAAACAAACAAAAATGTATATTTAAAAACATCAAACTGTGTGTACATTTTTAAATATATGCTTATTTGGGGGAATATAAACCATTTACTTTACTTTACTTTTTAAAAAAGGGTAATAATAAAACATTTTTTACTGCTTGTCATAGCAATCATTACAAAAAATTACCCCAGTTGGCACTTTTAATCTAAAAAAAATGCTGGCACGTTTAAGGTTAAATTAAGATACAGTACCAGCACATTATCAAACACATATCAACATGTTGATAAATACACTTTTTCTCTGTATTTTCGCTCTCTTACATATTCTTCATAAACATGTTACATAAAACTAAGGCTGTTAAAAATATATATATAATCATAAACTCATGACAGTATAATGGAAATGTTGGAAAATTATTTTAAAGATTAAACAGATCACTATGTCACACCTCATCCTGAGGGAGAGGAGAAGGGGAAATGGAGGAGGAGGAGGAGGAGGAGGAGGAGGAGGAGGAGGAGGAGGACAGAGGTCTCTGGTTGCAGTCAGTCTCCTGCTCTCCTCCCATCTCACTCCGTCCCTCTGTGGTCCTCCTCTCTCCCCTAGTGGCATCATGTACACCCCTCGTTCTCCTCCTCCTTCTGAACTCTTCTCCTCCTCCTTCTGAGCTCTCCTCCTCCTCCTTCTGAACTCTCCTCCTCCTCCTTCTGAACTATCCTCCTCCTTCTGAACTCTCCTCAACCTCCTCCTTCTGAACTCTCCTCCTCCTTCTGAACTCTCCTCAACCTCCTCCTTCTGAACTATCCTCCTCCTTCTGAACTCTCCTCATCCTCCTCCTTCTGAACTCTCCTCAACCTCCTCCTTCTGAACTCTCCTCATCCTCCTCCTTCTGAACTCTCCTCCTCCTTCTGAGCTCTCCTCCTCCTCCTTCTGAACTCTCCTCCTCCTTCTGAACTCTCCTCCTCCTTCTGAACTCTCCTCATCCTCCTCCTTCTGAACTCTCCTCCTCCTTCTGAACTCTCCTCATCCTCCTCCTTCTGAACTCTCCTCCTCCTTCTGAGCTCTCCTCCTCCTCCTTCTGAGCTCTCCTCCTCCTCCTTCTGAACTCTCCTCCTCCTTCTGAACTCTCCTCCTCCTTCTGAACTCTCCTCATCCTCCTCCTTCTGAACTCTCCTCCTCCTTCTGAACTCTCCTCCTCCTTCTGAGCTCTCCTCCTCCTCCTTCTGAACTCTCCTCCTCCTTCTGAACTCTCCTCCTCCTCCTTCTGAACTCTCCTCCTCCTTCTGAGCTCTCCTCCTCCTCCTTCTGAACTCTCCTCCTCCGTCTGAATGCTCCTCCTCCTTCTGAACTATTCTCCTCCTTCTGAACTCTACTCTTCCTCCTCCTCCTGCTCCTCTTCCTCTTCCTCTTCCAGTCATTAGCCAAATGCATGTGATAGGGTTTCCTGATGCTCTTGAGTGAAATGTAAGTTTAAAAAATGTGGTTATCTGTGCAAGATAGGTCATTTGTTGTAGGGTTATCTGTAATAAAATTAATGTTATCATAGCATGACCTATCCACAGATTTAAAACCTCTACATGCAGTTTGCTCTTTTCGAACCAGTACAACTATATTCAGTAATACTTCTTATTGCTAAATTGTGTTAAAGGGCCAATGCAGCCGTTATTATCTCAATATCAAATAGTATCTGGGTAACAATTAAGTGCCTTATGGTGATTGTTTTAAATTAAAATGGTCAAAAAGAAACAAAAATAATTCTTAGCAAAGAGCAATTTCTAAAACAAGAATTTTGATCGAACTGTCTGGGAGTGGTCTGAGTGGAGGGGGGAAACTGAAAACTAGCTGTTATTGGCAGAGAGGTTTGTTACTCTCTTTCTTATTGGTCCATTGAGTAATTAACCGCCTGGTAAGCCAAAACTCAATCCCACCGAAACAGGCTGAAATTTCAGGCAGTGGTTAACACGGTCAAGTTTGGATTATCCAACTTTAGGTTTATAAGACCTTACCTTCCTCTGGAGGCCACCAAACTATATATGCATGCTGTGATCTTCTCACATCTGAGATATTGCCTCACATGCTGGTCACAAGCAGGAGCTACTATTCTGAAACCAATTGAATCACTCTACAAACAAACACTTAAGATTTTTGATAACAAACCAAACAATCACCACCATTGTCACATCATTCACAAACATAATTTATTCAGTCTGGATAGCTTTAAGCAGTACGTAGATGCAAGCCTCGTCTTTAAGATCCTGCATGGCCTTGCCCCTCCACCCCTATGCCGGCATATCAAATAAAAAAATCAAATAAAAAATCGTATTTGTCACATGCGCCGAATACACAACCTTATAGTGAAATGCTTACTTACAAGCCCTTAACCAACAATGCAGTTTTAAGAAAAATAAGTGTTAAGTAAAAAAATGTATAACTAAAGAATAAAAATAACTAATAATTAAAGAGCAGCAGTAAGATAACAGTAGTGAGGCTATATACAGGGGGTACCGGTACAGAGTCAATGTGCGGGGGCACACGTTAGTCGAGGTAATTGAGGTAATATGTAGTCGGGGTAGCCATTTGATTAGCTGTTCAGTAGTCTTATTGTTAGGCCTACTGCTGCTAGGTAGCTCTCTCTCTGCTCTCCCCCTCCTCTCTGTCTGTCCTTGATTGCAGGAGTGAAGTCTGGTGTGCGGGAGTCAGGGTTCCAGCTGCAGCTCATTCACCATAATCACCTCAGCCTTTAAGACCCGGTCAAACTTGCCACTCATCGTCAGATCATAGTCAAGACGACCATGTTAGTCTCGCTGCCGACTCAACCTGTTTGTTTTCACTCTTTGTGTTTTTGGCCTGTTCTATTTACTTTTCTCCTGTGCCACAGATTATTGGAACCTGACTCCTGCCTCCGCTTCACTCCTGCCACCACCATCTTGCTTTCCACTACCGGACCTCCCTTTTGGACTCACCACGGACACTAGGACATTACGGTACCACACCTGCCCTGACCTGGATCTGTTACCCTCCCTGTAACCTGGACTTGCTCTTCCCCTATTATTGCAAACCTGGACTAATTGAACATTGTAAATAAACCTGTTAAACCTTCTCTGGCTGGGTGTAGTTGTCTGCATTTGGGTTCAAATCCAGTTAAATCATGACACTTATGGCTTGGGGGTAGAAGCTGTTAAGAAGCCTCTTGGACCTAGACTTAGCGCTCCGGTACCGCTTGCCGTGTGGTAGCAGAAAGAACAGTCTATGACTAGGGTGGCTGTTAAGAAGCCTCTTGGACCTAGACTTAGCGCTCCGGTACCGCTTGCCGTGTGGTAGCAGAAAGAACAGTCTATGACTAGGGTGGCTGTTAAGAAGCCTCTTGGACCTAGACTTAGCGCTCCGATACCGCTTGCCGTGCGGTAGCAGAGAGAACAGTCTATGACTAGGGTGGCTGGAGAATTTTTAGGGCCTTCCTCTGACACTGCCTGGTATAGAGGTCATGGATGGCAGGAAGCTTGGCCCCAGTGATATACTGGGCCGTACGCATTACCCTCTGTAGTGCCTTGCGGTCGGAGGCCGAGCAGTTGCCATACCAGGCAGTGATGCAACCAGTCAGGATGCTCTCGATGGTGCAGCTGTAAAACTTTTCATGCTCAAGGAAAGCACCTCCAGGATAACAAGGGCAGTAACTAGAGGGGATTGTGTTGTTCCTATTCGACACAGTAAATGTGGTCAATCGGGGTTCTCTGTTAGAGCTACAATACACTGGAATGCAATGCCCATGTACTTGAGAAGCTGCACTGATTATTGTATTTATAACATTTAAATTGAAAACATGGCTCAAATCTATCCAAACCTGTACACATTAGTTATCTGTGGTTCCTCAGATGTAAGATGACAGTTGACGATAGTGTTGTTGTTGTTAGAATTATATATTATTGGATGTAATGTATTTGTATTTTCTATTGTTTTAGTGAGTATTTTGTATTGTGGCTGTGTAGTTGCCCTTACCTGCCCTGGGACTACGGGTGCAAATAAGATTTTGGCTAACCCCGGCACATTTACATGGATGTTGCATTATTGTAATATTGATGTTGATTAATGTGCATTGTCCCCTATAAATAAATAAAAAAATTAAATCAATAAATGTCAAACAGCTTTTACACTAAAAGGGCATTTTCACAATTTCACAGTATTATTCCAAACACATAGTGTGGAGATAATAAAAAAAAAATTACACAGTAAAATCACGTTTTTGACTGCACTGTGCCTTTAAAATGTTTACACAGCACAAGGCCTCTGGCTGGGTTTTTCTTCATTAGCCTATCTAAGTTCTCTCATTTTATAGAAACCATCTGGCTCAACCAAAAAGTACCCTGTTGTCAATCGGATTGTCATATGTGTGTTGTGGTTTTATATCACCATGCAGGACTGTCAACAGGAAGAGGTAAACAGACCAGTCAAAAGTTTGGACACACCTACTCATTCAAGGGTTTTTCTTTATTTTTTGCTATTTTCAACATTGTAGAATAATAGTGAAGACATCAAAACTATGAAATAACACATATGGAATCATGTAGTGACCAAAAAAGTATTAAACAAATCAAAATATATTTGAGATTTGAGATTCTTCAAATAGCCACCCTTTGCCTTATGACAGCTTTGCACACTCTTGGCATTCTCTCAACCAGCTTCACCTGGAATGCTTTTGCAACAGTCTTGAAGGAGTTCCCACATATGCTGAGCACTCAATTGGGTTGAGGTCGGGGGATTGTGGAGGCCAGGTCATCTGATGCAGCACTCCATCACTCTTGGTAAAATAGCCCTTACACAGCCTGGAGGTGTGTTGGGTCATTGTCCTTTTGAAAAACAAATGATAGCTCCACTAAGCCCAAACCAGATGGGATGGCGTAACACTGCAGAATGCTGTGGTAGCCATGCTGGTTAAGTCTGCCTTGAATTCTAAATAAATCACACACAGTGTCACCAGCAAATCACCCCCACACCATAACACCTCCTCCTCCATGCTTTACGGTGGGAACTATACATGCGGAAATATAGGATTATTTTATGTATCATTATGGCACATGTAGGGAGATGCCAAAGGTAAAATATAATAAACATGTTTGATATTTTATAATTCAGATACATGCTTAAATAAGGAATATAGACATGTGGTATATGCTGTTTTTAAATGAATGCATGTGTTCTTTCACAGAGGCTCTCAAACAGTGTGCATTACATTAGTTTTTTAAGAAGGGGCCTAAGCCACGCAGCCAATAGAATGATAGAATGAGAGGCTTCATATAGAAAAAAAAGCATTCATGACATTTTGGAGTGGACATTGTGTGACAGCTGGACGTTGAAAAAGAAGGGTGGGGCAGAACTAAAATAAGTTAGGAATGTATGCATGTTTTTTTCATTTGTGTGTATATAAGAGATCTCTAAGCCAGAGAGAGAGAGTTGTTCCATGGAGCAAACTCGGCTTTTGTTATGCAATAAAGTCTAATTCTTGAATTCACAAGCTCCGGTGTCTTGAGAGATATTTTTGAGTTGATTATCTATTAGTCAAATATTTCTACGACAGAAATCATCCGTTCACCCACACCGCGTCTCAAATTTGGACTCCAGACCGAATTACACATTTCCACCGGTCTAATGTCCATTGCTCATGTTTCTTGGCCCAAGGAGGTCTCTTCTTCTTATTGGTGTCCTTTAGTAGTGATTTCTTTGCAGCAATTTGACCATGAAGGCCTGATTCACGCTGTCCCCTCTGAACAGTTGATGTTGAGATGTGTCTGTGACTTGAACTCTGTGAAGCATTTATTTGGGCTGCAATTTTTGAGGCTGGTAACTCTAATGAATGTATCCTCTGCAGCAGAGGTAACTCTGGGTCTTCCATTCCTGTGGCAGTCCTCATGAGAGCCAGTTTCATTATAGCGCTTTATGGTTTTTGCGACTGCACTTGAAAAGACTTGTTCCGTATTGACTGACCTTTATGTCTTAAAGTAATGATGGACTGTCGTTTCTCTTTGCTTATTTGAGCTGTTCTTGCCATAATATGGACCTGGTCTTTTACCAACTAGGGCTCTTCTGTATACCCCCCCCACCTTGTCACAACACAACTGATTGGCTCAAACACATTAAGAAGGAAATCAATTCCACAAATTAACTTTTAAGAAGGCACACCTGTTAATTGAAATGCATTCCAGGTGACTACCTCATGAAGCTGGTTGAGAGAATGCCAAGAGTGTGCAAAGCTGACATCAAGGCAAAGGGTGGCTATTTGAAGATTCTCAAATATAAAATATATTTTGATTTGATTAACACTTGTTTGGTTACTACATGATTCCATATGTGTGTATTTCATAGCTTTGATGTCTTCACTATTATTCTACAATGTAAACATTTTTACAAATAAATAAAAACCCTTGAAATGAGTAGGTGTGTCCAAACTTTTGACTGGCAGTGTATGTGTGTTTAGTTCACTGGGCTGTTTTAGACTAACTATACACTCACAAGAGTAGGTAAGCCTATTCTAATTCAACTCATTCAAAAGGACAGTTTGTCTAATTTCTACATTGATATGTATTGTTTTAGTATAGCTATTTACATGGAATTTATTAGGAGTAGCTTGGTGGTAGTTTAACTAAATATAAATATTCAGTGTTTTCAGTAGTTCGTTACTTTCATACCGATTTATAAAACAGAATCTTGTAAATAATGGCTGGATTGATTAAGGGCTCTATTCAATCTGAAGCATTACAGACTGCACAATAGAAATGTAAAGGTAATTTCCTATAGAGCCGACATATCCAGCGTTTACTGTGAATGCAGTCTCCGCTAACGCGGGAACATTGCCTTTAAATTTCAATAACTCTGAACTTCTGCGATACGGATTTAATACAGCCTTTAGCGTGGCCTCAAAGGTGGAAGTGTTTATGGGGCTTTGCTACGCTCGCTCTCTCTCTCTCTCTCTCTCTCTCTCTCTCTCTCTCTCTCTCTCTCTCTCTCTCTCTCTCTCTCTCTCTGTCTCTCTCTCTCTCTCTCTCTCTCTCTCTCTCTCTCTCTCTCTCTCTGCTACAGTGAGCGGTGGTTCTAAATAGAAATGGTGTTTTAATCATCATGGTGAATAAACAGGGGTTGGTTTCACAGTCAAGTGTTTGGATAGGATTCCATGGCAGGTTGCTGATAAGAAATATAAAGCGTCTGAGCGCTGAGGTAATTGATTTCGTAGTAAGGGACTGAATTCATCTCACCGGGGAGATTATACTGCCTATTGATGGTTCGTTTTCCTTTGTCCGTTTATGACGGGGATAATAAAGTTGTGCAATTCAAATAAATGATTTGAGGGGGGGGGGGTAGTGAACTTGCCAAATATACCAACTACATCATATGATTTTAACGTCAGTCAGAGTCGGTAAGAAGCTTATAATAATGTGCATGGTTTTGTGTCTTTTATTTGTTCTGCTAAAATGCCCTGGAAAAATAGGGCAATACACAGCAGTTGAAAAAAATGTATATGACCCAGCTGAAGAATAACTTTGAACACATCTCTTCACCGATGACTAGACCACCCACAACTACAGTATAGTAGACAGGGGGCATCAGAGGAGAGAGAGAGCAAGAACATGGGGAGTTTCCAAACGTTGTGTCTGTCAGCATCTATGAAAAGAGAGTCAGACAATGGGAACACTGCCATACAAATATATTCTTGACTCACTTTGATTCTATTCTCACCTCTCTCTGTACCTCTTACTCTCTGTCTCACTCTACTTTTAAAAGCCTTCTTCATTTGTGAGGTGAGGACCAGTCGATGAAAAAGTTATATATAGGGGATTCAATTGTATTACTGTTGTTTTGATCAGTTGGTATGGAGACCCGCGAACCATAAATCTGAATACTTTCTATGGACCTAAAGACAGTTTATAGTAGCTGATATCTGCAAATAGGCTGCTAACGTTAAGCTGATAAGTTCTGATTTTGTACAGCAACAACTGTCTTGTGAGTCATATTAATGTCACAGGCGGTTTCTGAACCATGGTCTTCTACAGGAAAACCAACTTCTTGACAAATAGACAAAGAGGATGACACTGATTTGAAAGTCGCAGCCAGGGCTACATCAGCACAACACCGTTAGCCTGACTCATGTCCACTACACTAGAACTAATGGAAAGAGGAAAACATACAAAGTATTTCTTTCATTACGCGTATACGCACAAATGCATGCGCACAAAATTTAAGTATTATTTTTTTTTTACCATAGTCTATAATAAAAACTCATTACGCATTTGTCAGGTTCTGCACACAAAGTACACACAACACAGTTATGTCCTTTGTTATTACTATTATTTATTTATTAAAATGTATTACTTTTTTGCCTTAGACCGCTGCGCCACTCGGGAGGCCTTAGTTATTTCACATGAATCCATGCCAATGCATTACTCAAAGTCAACACGATACAATAGGATCTTTGCATTTACACAATGATAGAAGGCCTCCCTATTTTGTGAGAGCAATGTTGGAATCAATTGTTCAATTCAATTCAAAACAACTTTATTTATCCCCTCAGGGGCAATTAGGAAAGGTATCGCCACATTACATTACGGATATTGACATCCTTCACAAACAACAAAATACAACAGACATATCATCCACAATAATGCACACAAAATAATTAAGGTTCCTCAAGGGTTCTTTGGGAAGGGTGATGGTTCTACATGGAACCAAACTGACTCAAAGAACTCTTTGAGCCCTTTAATGGTTCTTTGCAGTTCATAAAAGGTATTGGGGAAGGTTCTTTATAGAACCATTAATTCAAATTATCCGTAAAGTTTCTATAAAAAAACATATAAAAGGGTTGTAACCAAGTTTTGGTGCTACTGTATATATAACCTTTTTTGAATGGTTCTTTATAGAACCTTAGTCCTTAGCTTAGTGATGAGCTTTGAGGGCACTATGGTGTTGAACGCTGAGCTGTAGTCAATGAATAGCATTCTCACATAGGTGTTCCTTTTGTCCAGGTGGGAAAGGGAAGTATGGAGTGCAATAGAGATTGCATCATCTGTGGATCTGTTGGGGCGGTATGCAAATTGGAGTGGGTCTAGAGTTTCTGGGATAATGGTGTTGATGTGAGCCATGACCAGCCTTTCAAAGCACTTCATGGCTACAGACGTCAGTGCTACGGGTCGGTAGTCATTTAGGCTGGTTATCTTAGTGTTCTTGGGCACAGGGACTATGGTGGTCTGCTTGAAACATGTTGCTATTACAGACTCAGTCAGGGACATGTTGAAAATGTCAGTGAAGACACTTGCCAGTTGGTCAGCGCATGTGCAGAGTACACGTCCTGGTAATCTGTCTGGCCCTGCGGCCTTGTGAATGTTGACCTGCTTAAAAGTCTTACTCACATCGGCTACGGAGAGCATGATCACATAGTCATCTGGAACAGCTGATGCTCTCATGCTTGCTTCAGTGTTGCTTGCCTCGAAGAGAGCATAGAAGGGATTTAGCTCGTCTGGTAGGCTCGTGTCACTGGGCAGATCGCGGCTGTGCTTCTCTTTGTAGTCTGTAATAGTTTGCAAGCCCTGCTACATCCGACGAGTGTCGGAGCCGGTGTAGTACGATTCAATCTTAGTCCTGTATTGACTCTTTGGATGTTTGATGGTTCGTCGGAGGGCATAGCGGGATTTCTTATAAGCGTCCGGGTTAGAGTCCCGCTCCTTGAAAGCGGCAGCTCTATCCTTTAGCTCAGTGCGGATGTTGCCTGTAATCCATGGCTTCTGGTTGGGGTATGTACGTACGGTCACTGTCGGGGCGACGTCATCGATGCACTTATTGATGAAGCCAGTGAATGATGTGGTGTACTCCTCAATGCCATCGGAAGAATCCCGGAACATATTCTAGTCTGTGCTAGCAGAACAGTCCTGTAGCTTAGCATCTGTGTCATCTGACCACTTCCTTATTAACCGAGTCAGGTGCTTTAGTTTTTGCTTATAAGCAGGAATCAGGAGGATATAATTATGGTCAGATTTGCCAAATGGAGGGCGAGGGAGAGCTTTTTACGCGTCTCTGTGTGTGGAGTAAAGGTGGCCTAGAGTTTTTTGTCCTCTGGTTGCACATTTAACATGCTGGTAGAAATTAGGTAGAATGGATTTAAGTTTCCCTGCATTAAAGTCCCCGGCCACTAGGAGCGCTGCCTCTGGATGAGCGTTTTCCTGTTTGCGTATGGCCTTATACAGCTCATTGAGTGCAATCTTAGTGCCAGCACCGGTTTGTGGTGGTAAATAGACAGCTACGAAAAATATAGATGAAAACTCTCTTGGGAAATAGTGTGGTCTACAGCTTATCATGAGATACTCTACCTCAGGCAAGCAAAACCTAGAGACTTCCTTAGTATTCGATTTCGTGCACCAGCTGTTGTTTACAAATATACACAGATCGCCACATCGGCCGTTCTATCCTGCCGATGTAGCATATATCCCGCCAGCTGTATGTTATCCATTTCGTCATTCAGCCACGACTCGGTGAAACATAAGATATTACAGTTTTTAATGTCCCGTTGGTAGGATATACGTGATCTTAGGTCGTCCATTTTGTTTTCCAATGATTGTACGTTGGCTAATAGTACTGATGGAAGAGGCATATTACCCACGATATCTCAGTCTCTTTCTCATGCGAATGACAGGGATTTGGGCCTTGTCGGGTGTCTGTAGAATATCCTTCATGTCCGACTCATTGAAGAAAAAATCTTTGTCCAATACAAGGTGAGTAATCGCTGTCCTGATATCCAGAAGCTCTTTTTGGTCATATGAGATGATGGCAGAAACATTATGTACAGAGTAAATTACAAATAACGCGAAAAAACATGCATAATAGCACAATTGGTCAGGGGGCCGTAAAATGCAATGGGGCACTCTGTTGACAACGTTGACATCAGCAAACTGCTCGCCTACACGACACCAGTTGTGCAGAGAAATTCTCTAAAACGACATTGGAGGTGGCTAATGGTAGAGAAATTAACAGTCAATTCTCTGGCAACAGCTCTGGTGGACATTCCTGCAGTCAGCGTGCAAATTGCACACTCCTTCAAAACTTGAGACATCTGTGACATTGTGTTGTGTGACAAAACTGCACATTTTAGAGTGGCCTTTTATTGTCCCCAGCACAAGGTGCACCTGTCTAATGATCATGCTGTTTAATCAGCTTCTTGAGATGCCACACCTGTCAGGTGGATGGATTATCTTGGCAAAGGAGAAATGCTCACTAACAGGGATGTAAATAAATTTGAGCAAAACATTTGAGAGAAATAAGCTTTTTGTGCATATGGAACATTTCTGGGATCTTTTTATTTCAGCCCATGAAACATGGGACCAACACTTTACATGTTGCGTTTATATTTGAGTTCAGTATATATATATAATATATAGATGTAGAATATGCTATTTTAAAATATGTTTGTCCCTCTTGGAGTCGAGGGTGTCCAATACCGTCATGGATGAACAGGCTGAATACGCATTGCTAATGTAATTTATGAAAAAGAACAAGCAGTGTTGCATTTTTTATATTCAACTATGCAGCGATAACCACAAAAACTCTTAATATTCATAGAGAAAACATGTTATTAAAACGTTTTTTGGGGCTGATTCCAATGGTTTTCATGCTAATTTTAAATGTCTTTCATTTTACTATTGACTTCAATCTAACTGACTGATTGCATGGCTTTCAGGGCTGAACGGTGCATTCTAAATACCTGCGTCTCATTAAAATATTCCATTAGAAAGCAGCTCTCCGTGTGATCGCTTCCGAAAGAATTTGCTCATGAACCTGAAAATATTAGCAAGCTAACTAAGAACGGTTGAACCTTTTCAATAATGCATGGGGAGTGCTTTGGGGACTCCAGCAGGGAAGATATTGATAGATTTGTATTCATCTATTCCACAGAGATGTTATGTGTTTACCACCAGGTCCCTCGTAGAGGTGGTGTTTATAAAGGTGCTCAATTAGCTTTACATCTTCTATTCTCCCAGTCAGAACATTAGCAGGAGAACTAGTGGTTTTAAAGAGAGGAGATGAGAGGACAGGTAAAGAGAGGAGAGAGAGAGAGAGGACAGGTAAAGAGAGGAGAGAGAGAAGAGAGAGAGAGGACAGGTAAAGAGAGGAGAGAGGACAGGTAAAGAGAAGAGAGAGAGAAGAGAGAGAGAGGACAGGTAAAGAGAAGAGAGAGAGAAGAGAGAGAGAGGACAGGTAAAGAGAGGAGAGAGAGAGAGAGGACAGGTAAAGAGAGGAGAGAGGACAGGTAAAGAGAGGAGGGATATAGGAGAGTGAGAGGACAGGTAAAGTGACATTTTTGTATGGAGGTTATTGTATGGAGGTCAATAAGAGAGTGTCGAATTTGGTCGTAAAAAAATGTAATTGCTAATTTGCTATGTTAGGCTTATTTGATCTAATAGAAGTTTCGTAATGCTTAGGTTATTACGAGTAGGACACGTGACATCCTACTTTGAGAAAAAAACACTTTATATCAGAGTTGTCTCGAAATGGCTATGCATATTCATGACATGAGGCTGGTAGCAAGCATCTCTCTCCATTGAATACAGGCGATTGGCGTCAACAACCGCCATCAAATATTCAAAAAGTATTCAAATAACGAGATGTATCCACCAATCCAAAGAGAGGAATAGGTGGGAGCTAGAAAGCCTGCCGTTCCGCTCTGTGGACAACGAATCCCATTGTTTGAGTGGAGACATAAGTGTCTCATTATTATATCCAAATCTCTGGTATGTGTTTGTTCACTTCACGCGTGTGAGAAATAGAGAACGGGGAGAGTGAGAGGAAAGGAAGAGAAAGGAAGAAGGGTGAGAGAGAGAGAGAGAGAGAGAGAGAGAGAGAGAGAGAGAGAGAGAGAGAGAGAGAGAGAGAGAGAGAGAGAGAGAGAGAGAGAGAGAGAGAGAGAGAGAGAAAGAGAAAGAGAGAGAAAGAAAGAGAGACAAAGAACGGTGAGAGAGAGAGAAAAAAGAAAGATGAGAGAGAAAGAAAGAAAGAAAGAAAGAAAGAAGGGTGAGCGAGAGAGAGAGAGAGAGAGAGAGAGAAAGAAGGGTGAGAGAGAGAGAGAAAGAAGGGTGAGAGAGAGAGAGAGAAGGGTGAGAGAGAAAGAGAAAGAAGGGTGAGAGAGAGAGAGATAAAGAAGGGTGAGAGAGAGAGAGAGAAAGAAGGGTGAGAGAGAGAGAGAAAGAAGGGTGAGAGAGGGAAAGAACAGCATCCTTTTTAATAGTAAAGACCTCTTAGTTATTATTACTTGAACTAATAACTACTACCTCAACTGAACTTTAATATGTATTCATTATTCTGAAACCCACTCTTTT
Source organism: Coregonus lavaretus (assembly GCF_964263955.1). Lineage (NCBI taxonomy): Eukaryota > Metazoa > Chordata > Actinopteri > Salmoniformes > Salmonidae > Coregonus > Coregonus lavaretus. The sequence goes on along the minus strand of NW_028160295.1, from coordinate 80,200 downwards.
TGTGCTTAAAGTATTACATAAATATGTGGTATCACTGCAGCCCACACACCACATTCATTACCATTTATTTCAGCAAGCGGCTAGTATACATAACTTTAATATGCATATTATCAATTTATGCAGCACCAGTGACAAACATTAGCCCACAACATACAACAATATTCTAGTAAGACATTCAAACTGTAGCTATCATTGCTAACTTTGTTATAGTGCTGCGAGTGAATACTGAGACAGTGGTACTGAACTTAAGGTGTCTATCAATAATCTTTCCATTAGATAGTACTGTCTCTGTTCCACTGCTCTACTATGTCGCATAGTCTGTAGCAAATGTTAGACACATTCAACTTCACATTTTCATAATGTCTCTACTGACATCACCCGGATAAGGATATCTGCATCACACTGCATAAGGCCTACACGTTCTTAGCTGTGTATCAACAAGTAGGACTGCTTCAGGTATGGTTGACATCACTCCTACTCTATCATAAATAAATAAAAATAAATATGGCATTTAGCAGACGCTTTTATCCAAAGCAACTTACAGTCATGCGTGCATACATTTTTGCGTATGGGTGGTCCCGGGGATCGAACCCACTACCTTGGCGTTACAAGCGCCGTGCTCTACCAGTTGAGCTACAGAGGACCACATCATCACCGTCATGTTGACGCACTGCTAGTGGCAGTTGAGTCGGCTGCTATAGCGCCTGTAGACGTACTCTATATGTCTAGAAGAGGTGGAAATGGAATCACATCACAGAGTTAACATAGCGTTATACACACGTAAAGCAAATGTTTTATGCACTTGGTTACATATCAACGTTATGAGCCGTTTGTCTTGAATCATATCACTAACAGACAGAGAGGATGTAGCATTGGTAGAATCCCCGGGAGGAGACAGGCAGCTAATATCACTGTCAGTCTCAGCCATGCCTCTGTCACTCACTGCCTGTGTGTTCTGGGGGAATATCTGTCTCACTGTTCAAACAGTGTCGTAGGAGATTAGCAGTTAGAGAGAGATAATGCAGTGCTGTGAGATTAGCAGTTAGAGAGAGATAATGCAGTGCGGTTAGATTAGCAGTTAGAGAGAGATAATGCAGTGCTGTGAGATTAGCAGTTAGAGAGAGATAATGCAGTGCTGTGAGATTAGCAGTTAGAGAGAGATAATGCAGTGCTGTGAGATTAGCAGTTAGAGAGAGATAATGCAGGGCTGTGAGAGGGGGGATGGGAAGGGATGCGAAAAGAGAGATGGTGAGTGAGTGACTGAGTGAGTGAGTGAGTGAGTGAGTGAGTGAGTGAGTGAGTGAGTGAGTGAGTGAGTGAGTGAGTGAGTGAGTGAGTGAGTGACTGAGTGAGTGAGTGAGTGAGTGAGTGAGTGAGTGAGTGAGTGACTGGTCCCTCCTTGGGAGGAGGAAATCTCTAGGTATCACCCTGGATAAATGATCACTGCAGACATCAAACGACACATTATCGACGTACAGAGAAGAACAGCTATAGCCAATAGATAGAGGATCCCAGATATCTCTCTCCCACCTCAATTACAGCCATTTAACCTCTCCTCTCCCCAGCTGAAGGTGACGTGAATTAAATGTGACCGTGGCATTTACATTAGGGTGACAGTGAAACGGCTTAGCAAACACAGAGAGAGTTAACCCTGCTAATCTGTTCTTCATTGGTGAAAGGACGCCTTAATTGCCTGTTGGGCTGCTATGGCGTGAAATCGATTATCTGAGTGAGGACTCAGAGGAAAGAAGGGATGGAAGGATGAAAGGATGAAGTAAGAGAGGGAGGGAGGAATGGAAGTGTAATGGTCCCATCTTGTATGTAGAAGGATTAGACTGGGGCCTAACGAGAGACCGGGGTATCTCTCTCTACTAGCTGGGGAGCGTAATGGAGGCTGGGGTATCTCTCTCTACAAGCCGGGGGAGTCTAATAGAGGCTGGGGTATCTCTCTCTACTAGCCGGGGGAGTCTAATAGAGGCTGGGGTATCTCTCTCTACTAGCTGGGGAGCGTAATGGAGGCTGGGGTATCTCTCTCTACTAGCCGGGGGAGTCTAATAGAGGCTGGGGTATCTCTCTCTACTAGCCGGGGGAGTCTAATAGAGGCTGGGGTATCTCTCTCTACTAGCTGGGGAGCGTAATGGAGGCTGGGGTATCTCTCTCTACTAGCTGGGGAGCGTAATGGAGGCTGGGGTATCTCTCTCTACAAGCAGTTGTAAATGAGAACTTGTTCTCAACTGGCTTACCTGGTTAAATAAAGGTGAAAAAAAAAAAAAAAAAAAAAAAAGCCGGGGGAGTCTAATAGAGGATGGGGTATCTCTCTCTACTAGCTGGGGAGCGTAATGGAGGCTGGGGTATCTCTCTCTACTAGCCGGGGGAGTCTAATAGAGGCTGGGGTATCTCTCTCTACTAGCTGGGGAGCGTAATGGAGGCTGGGGTATCTCTCTCTACTAGCCGGGGGAGTCTAATAGAGGCTGGGGTATCTCTCTCTACTAGCCGGGGGAGTCTAATAGAGGCTGGGGTATCTCACTCTACTAGCCGGTGAAGGGAGTCTAATAGAGGCTGGGGTATCTCTCTCTACTAGCCGGGGGAGTCTAATAGAGGCTGGGGTATCTCTCTCTACTAGCCGGGGGAGTCTAATAGAGGCTGGGGTATCTCTCTCTACAAGCCGGGGAAGTCTAATAGAGGCTGGGGTATCTCTCTCTACTAGCCGGGGGAGTCTAATAGAGGCTGGGGTATCTCACTCTACTAGCCGGTGAAGGGAGTCTAATAGAGGCTGGGGTATCTCTCTCTACTAGCCGGGGGAGTCTAATAGAGCCTGGGGTATCTCTCTCTACTAGCCGGGGGAGTCTAATAGAGGCTGGGGTATCTCTCTCTACTAGCCGGGGGAGTCTAATAGAGACTGGGGTATCTCTCTCTACTAGCCGGTGGGGGGTCTCATAGAGGAAGGGGTATCTCTCTCTACTTGCCGGGTGGGTCTAACAAACGCTGGGGTATCTCACTCTACTAGCCGGGGGAGTCTAATAGAGGCTGGAGTATCTCTCTCTGCTAGCCGGGGGAGTCTAATAGAGGCTGGAGTATCTCTCTCTACTAGCCGGTGGGGGGTCTCATAGAGGCTGGGGTATCTCTCTCTACTAGCCAGGGGAGTCTACTAGAGGCTGGGGTATCTCTCTGTACTAGGTGGCGGAGTCTAATAGAGGCTGCGGTATCTCTCTCTACTAGCCGGGGGAGTCTAATAGAGGCTGGGGTATCTCTCTCTACTAGCCGGGGGAGTCTAATAGAGGCTGGGGTATCTCTCTCTACTAGCCGGGGGAGTCTAATAGAGGCTGGGGTATCTCTCTCTCTACTAGGTGGGGGAGTCTAATAGAGGCTGGGGTATCTCTCTCTACTAGCCGGGGGAGTCTAATAGAGGCTGGGGTATCTCTCTCTACTAGCCGGGGGAGTCTAATAGAGGCTGGGGTATCTCACTCTACTAGCCGGTGAAGGGAGTCTAATAGAGACTGGGGTATCTCACTCTACTAGCCGGGGGAGTCTAATAGAGGCTGGGGTATCTCTCTCTACTAGCAGGGGGAGTCTAATAGAGGCTGGGGTATCTCTCTACTAGCCGGGGGAATCTAATAGAGGCTGGGGTATCTCTCTCTACTAGCTGGGGAGCGTAATGGAGGCTGGGGTATCTCTCTCTACTAGCTGGGGGAGTCTAATAGAGGCTGGGGTATCTCTCTCTACTAGCCGGGGGAGTCTAATAGAGGCTGGGGTATCTCTCTCTACTAGCCGGGGGAGTCTAATAGAGGCTGGGGTATCTCACTCTACTAGCCGGTGAAGGGAGTCTAATAGAGACTGGGGTATCTCACTCTACTAGCCGGGGGAGTCTAATAGAGGCTGGGGTATCTCTCTCTACTAGCAGGGGGAGTCTAATAGAGGCTGGGGTATCTCTCTACTAGCCGGGGGAGTCTAATAGAGGCTGGGGTATCTCACTCTACTAGCCGGTGAAGGGAGTCTAATAGAGACTGGGGTATCTCACTCTACTAGCCGGGGGAGTCTAATAGAGGCTGGGGTATCTCTCTCTACTAGCCGGGGGAGTCTAATAGAGACTGGGGTATCTCTCTACTAGCCGGGGGAATCTAATAGAGGCTGGGGTATCTCTCTCTACTAGCTGGGGAGCGTAATGGAGGCTGGGGTATCTCTCTCTACAAGCCGGGGGAGTCTAATAGAGGCTGGGGTATCTCTCTCTACTAGCCGGGGGAGTCTAATAGAGGCTGGGGTATCTCTCTCTACTAGCTGGGGAGCGTAATGGAGGCTGGGGTATCTCTCTCTACTAGCCGGGGGAGTCTAATAGAGGCTGGGGTATCTCTCTCTACTAGCCGGGGGAGTCTAATAGAGGCTGGGGTATCTCTCTCTACTAGCTGGGGAGCGTAATGGAGGCTGGGGTATCTCTCTCTACTAGCTGGGGAGCGTAATGGAGGCTGGGGTATCTCTCTCTACAAGCAGTTGTAAATGAGAACTTGTTCTCAACTGGCTTACCTGGTTAAATAAAGGTGGAAAAAAAAAAAAAAAAAAAAAAAGCCGAGGGAGTCTAATAGAGGATGGGGTATCTCTCTCTACTAGCTGGGGAGCGTAATGGAGGCTGGGGTATCTCTCTCTACTAGCCGGGGGAGTCTAATAGAGGCTGGGGTATCTCACTCTACTAGCCGGTGAAGGGAGTCTAATAGAGGCTGGGGTATCTCTCTCTACTAGCCGGGGGAGTCTAATAGAGGCTGGGGTATCTCTCTCTACTAGCCGGGGGAGTCTAATAGAGGCTGGGGTATCTCTCTCTACAAGCCGGGGAAGTCTAATAGAGGCTGGGGTATCTCTCTCTACTAGCCGGGGGAGTCTAATAGAGGCTGGGGTATCTCACTCTACTAGCCGGTGAAGGGAGTCTAATAGAGGCTGGGGTATCTCTCTCTACTAGCCGGGGGAGTCTAATAGAGGCTGGGGTATCTCTCTCTACTAGCCGGGGGAGTCTAATAGAGCCTGGGGTATCTCTCTCTACTAGCCGGGGGAGTCTAATAGAGGCTGGGGTATCTCTCTCTACTAGCCGGGGGAGTCTAATAGAGACTGGGGTATCTCTCTCTACTAGCCGGTGGGGGGTCTCATAGAGGAAGGGGTATCTCTCTCTACTTGCCGGGTGGGTCTAACAAACGCTGGGGTATCTCACTCTACTAGCCGGGGGAGTCTAATAGAGGCTGGAGTATCTCTCTCTGCTAGCCGGGGGAGTCTAATAGAGGCTGGAGTATCTCTCTCTACTAGCCGGTGGGGGGTCTCATAGAGGCTGGGGTATCTCTCTCTACTAGCCAGGGGAGTCTACTAGAGGCTGGGGTATCTCTCTGTACTAGGTGGCGGAGTCTAATAGAGGCTGCGGTATCTCTCTCTACTAGCCGGGGGAGTCTAATAGAGGCTGGGGTATCTCACTCTACTAGCCGGGGGAGTCTAATAGAGGCTGGGGTATCTCTCTCTACTAGCCGGGGGAGTCTAATAGAGGCTGGGGTATCTCTCTCTACTAGCCGGGGGAGTCTAATAGAGGCTGGGGTATCTCTCTCTACTAGGTGGGGGAGTCTAATAGAGGCTGGGGTATCTCTCTCTACTAGCCGGGGGAGTCTAATAGAGGCTGGGGTATCTCTCTCTACTAGCCGGGGGAGTCTAATAGAGGCTGGGGTATCTCACTCTACTAGCCGGTGAAGGGAGTCTAATAGAGAATGGGGTATCTCACTCTACTAGACGGGGGAGTCTAATAGAGGCTGGGGTATCTCTCTCTACTAGCAGGGGGAGTCTAATAGAGGCTGGGGTATCTCTCTCGACTAGCCGGGGGAGTCTAATAGAGGCTGGGGTATCTCTCTCGACTAGCCGGGGGAGTCTAATAGAGACTGGGGTATCTCTCTACTAGCCGGGGGAATCTAATAGAGGCTGGGGTATCTCTCTCTACTAGCCGGGGGAGTCTAATAGAGGCTGGGGTATCTCTCTCTACTAGCCGGGGGAGTCTAATAGAGGCTGCGGTATCTCTCTCTACTAGCCGGGGGAGTCTAATAGATGCTGGGGTATCTCTCTCTACTAGCCGGGGGAGTCTAATAGAGGCTGGGGTATCTCTCTCTACTAGCAGGGGGAGTCTAATAGAGGCTGGGGTATCTCTCTCTACTAGCCAGGGGAGTCTAATAGAGGCTGGGGTATGTCTCTCTCTACTAGCCGGGGGAGTCTAATAGAGGCTGGGGTATCTCTCTCTACTAGCTGGTGATGGGAGTCTAATAGAGACTGGGGTATCTCTCTCTACTAGCCGGTGGGGGTCTCATAGAGGATTGGGTATCTCTCTCTACTAGCCGGGGGAGTCTAATAGAGGCTGGGGTATCTCTCTCGACTAGCCGGGGGAGTCTAATAGAGGCTGGGGTATCTCTCTCTACTAGCCGGTGAAGGGTCTAATAGAGGCTGGGGTATCTCTCTCTACTAGCCGGGGGGGTCTAACAAACGCTGGGGTATCTCTCTCTGCTAGCCGGGGGAGTCTAATAGAGGCTGGAGTATCTCTCTCTACTAGCCGGTGGGGTGTCTCATAGAGGCTGGAGTATCTCTCTCTACTAGCCAGGGGAGTTTACTAGAGGCTGGGGTATCTCTCTCTACTAGGTGGGGGAGTCTAATAGAGGCTGCGGTATCTCTCTCTACTAGACGGGGGAGTCTAATAGGGGCTGGGGTATCTCACTCTACTAGCCGGCGGAGTCTAATAGAGGCTGGGGTATCTCTCTCTACTAGCCGGGGGAGTCTAATAGAGGCTGGGGTATCTCTCTCTACTAGCCAGGGGAGTCTAATAGAGGCTGGGGTATCTCTCTCTACTAGCCGGGTGAGTCTAATAGAGGCTGGGGTATCTCTCTCTACTAGCCGGGGGAGTCTAATAGAGGCTGGGATATCTCTCTCTACTAGCCGGGGGAGTCTAATAGAGGCTGGGGTATCTCTCTCTACTAGCCGGGGGAGTCTAATAGAGGCTGGGGTATCTCTCTCTACTAGCCGGGGGAGTCTAATAGAGGCTGGGGTATCTCTCTCGACTAGCCGGGGGAGTCTAATAGAGGCTGGGGTAACTCTCTCTACTAGCCGGGGGAGTCTAATAGAGGCTGGGGTATCTCTCTCGACTAGCCGGGGGAGTCTAATAGAGGCTGGGGTATCTCTCTCTGCTAGCCGGGGGAGTCTAATAGAGTCTGGGGTATCTCACTCTACTAGCCGGGGGAGTCTAATAGAGGCTGGGGTATCTCTCTCTACTAGCCGGGGGAGTCTAATAGAGGCTGGGGTAACTCTCTCTACTAGCCGGGGCAGTCTAATAGATACTGGGGTATCTCTCTCTACTAGCCGGGGGAGTCTAATTGAGGCTGGGGTATCTCTCTCTACTAGCCGGGGGAGTCTAATAGAGGCTGGGGTATCTCTCTCGACTAGCCGGGGGAGTCTAATAGAGGCTGGGGTATCTCTCTCTAATAGCCGGTGATGGGAGTCTAATAGAGGCTGGGGTATTTCTCTCTACTAGCCGGGGGAGTCTAATAGAGGCTGGGGTATCTCTCTCGACTAGCCGGGGGAGTCTAATAGAGGCTGGGGTATCTCTCTCGACTAGCCGGGGGGTCTAATAGAGGCTGGGGTAACTCTCTCTACTAGCCGGGGGAGTCTAATAGAGGCTGGGGTAACTCTCTCTACTAGCCGGGGGAGTCTAATAGAGGCTGGGTATCTCTCTCTACTAGCCGGGGAAGTCTAATAGAGGCTGGGGTATCTCTCTCTACTAGCCGGTGATGGGAGTCTAATAGAGGCTGGGGTATCTCTCTCTACTAGCCGGTGATGGGAGTCTAATAGAGGCTGGGGTATCTCTCTCGACTACCCGGGGGAGTCTAATAGAGGCTGGGGTAACTCTCTCTACTAGCCGGGGGAGTCTAATAGAGACTGGGGTAACTCTCTCTACTAGCCGGGGGAGTCTAATAGAGGCTGGGGTATCTCTCTCAACTAGCCGGGGGAGTCTAATAGAGGCTGGGGTATCTCTCTCTACTAGCCGGGGGAGTCTAATAGAGGCTGGGGTATCTCTCTCTACTAGCCGGTGATGGGAGTCTAATAGAGGCTGGGGTATCTCTCTCCACTAGCCGGGGGAGTCTAATAGAGGCTCGGGTAACTCTCTATACTAGCCGGGGGAGTCTAATAGAGGCTGGGGTATCTCTCTCGACTAGCCGGGGGAGTCTAATAGAGGCTGGGGTAACTCTCTCCACTAGCCGGTGATGGGAGTCTAATAGAGGCTGGGGTATCTCTCTCTACTAGCCGGGGGAGTCTAATAGAGGCTGGGGTATCTCTCTCTACTAGATGGGAGCCTAATAGATGCTCTGAATACAAACTCACACTGTGAAGCCATATTGGACGACTAAATGAAAATGAATCACAACCCTTTTCTCTCAATTACACAAACACATCCCCCCAAAAAGTATATATATATATATATATATATATATATATATATATATATATATATATATATATATATATATATATACACAGTACCAGTCAAACGTTTTTTACATTGTAGAATAATAGTGAAGACATCAAAACTGTGAAATAATACATCTGGAATCATGTAGTAACCAAAAAATCATATATATTTTTTACGTTTGAGATTCTTCAAAGTCACCCTTTGCCTTTAGGACAGCTTTGCACACTCTTGGCATTCCCTAAACCAGCTACATGAGGTAGTCACCTGGAATGCATTTCAATTAACAGTCTTAATCTTAAAAGTTAATTTGTGCAATCTTTTTCCTTCTTAATGCGTTTGAGCCAATCAGTTGTGTTGTGACAAGGTAGGGGTGGTATACAGAAGATACCCCTATTTGGTAAAAGACCAAGTCCATATTTTGGCAAGAATTGCACAAATAAGCAAAGAGAAAAGACAGTCCATTATTACTCTAAGACATGAAGGTCAGTCAATCCAGAAAATGTATAGAACTTTGAAAGTTTCTTCAAGTGCAGTCACAAAAACCATCAAGCGCTGTGATGAAACTGGCTCTCATGAGGACCGCCACAGTAAAGGAAGACCCAGAGATACCTCTGCTGTAGAGGATGAGTTCATTAGAGTTACCAGCCTCAGAAATTGCAACCCAAATAAATGTTTCACAGAGTTCAAGTAACAGACACATCTCAACATCAGTTGTTCAGAGGAGACTGCGTGAATCAGGCCTTCATGGTCGAATTGCTGCAAAGAAACCACTACTAAAGGACACCGATAAGAAGAAGAGACTTGCTTGGGCCAAGAAACACAAGCAATGGACATTAGCCCGTTGGAAATCTGTCCTTTGGTCTGATAAGTCCAACTGTGAGATTTTTGGTTCCAACCGTCGTGTCTTTGAGAGACGCAGAGTAGGTGAAAGGATGATCTCCGCATGTGTGGTTCCCACCGTGAAGCATGGAGGAGGAGGTGTGATTGTGTGGGGTGCTTTGCTGGGGACACTGTCTGTGACGTATTTAGATTTCAAGGCACACTTGCAAGGCTACCACAGCATTCTGCAGCGATACGCCATCCCATCTGGTTTGCGCTTAGTGGGACTATAATTAGTTTTTCAACAGGACAAAGACCCAACACACCTCCAGGCTGTGTAAGGATTATTTGACCAAGAAGGAGAGTGATGGAGTGCTGCATCAGATGAGCTGGCCTCCACAATCACCCGACCTCAACCCAATTGAGATGGATTGGAATGAATTGGACCGCAGAGTGAAGGAAAAAAAAGCCAACAAGTGTTCAGCATGTGGGAACTCCTTAGAAACTGTTGGAAAAGCATTCCAGAAGAAGCTGGTTGAGAGAATGCCAAGAGTGTGCAAAGTTGTCATCAAGGCAAAGGGTGGCTACTTTGAAGAATCTAAAATCTAAAATATATTTTGATTTGATTAACACGTTTTTCGTTACTACATGATTCCATATGTGTTATTTAATAGTTTTGATGTCTTCACTAGTATTCTACAAAGTAGAAAATAGTACAAATAAAGAAAAACCCTTGAATGAGTAGGTGTGTCCAACCTTTTGACTGGTACTGTATATATATATATATATATATATATATATATATATATATATGTTTTAGATATCTCTGATGCTCCTGCAGTTGATGGAACTCCAGACAGACAAGAGACAGTAGTACTGCAGCTCATTTGGAACTCCAGACAGACAAGAGACAGTAGTACTGCAGCTCATTTGGAACTCCAGACAGACAAGAGACAGTAGTGTTGTAGCTCATTTGGAACTCCAGACAGACAAGAGACAGTAGTGCTGCAGCTCATTTGGAACTCCAGACAGACAAGAAACAGTAGTATTGCAGCTCATTTGGAACTCCAGACAGACAAGAGACAGTAGAACTGCAGCCCATTTGGAACTCCAGACAGACAACATGTCACGATCGTCGTTAATAGAGGAGGACCAAGGCGCAGCGTGTTGAGCGAACATACTTTAATTAGTTAAAGTGCACACACGATACAAAACAACAAAACGACTCGTAACGTCCTAGGTAACAATGACCAACTGGAACAAAAACCCACAAACACCAAGGGAACACAGACAGTTTAAATATGGCTCCCAATCAGAGACAACCAGCCACAGCTGACACTCGTTGCCTCTGATTGGGAGTCACTCAGGCCAACAAAGAAACAGAAGAACTAGAACCCCCAACATAGAAATATACCACATCGAATGAACACACCCTGGCTCAACATATGGAGTCCCAGAGCCAGGGTGTGACAGTACCCCCCCCTAAAGGCGCGGACTGCGACCGCGCCTCCACTAGAACAAAACAGGGGAGGGCTGGGTGGGCATTCCTCCTCGGCGGCGGTTCTGGCTCCGGCCTTTCCCACCACCCTCCAATAAACCCCCCATAGCGCCCCTGGTCCGGTCTGGCCCCGCTGGCTGGAGCTGAACTGGACGTAGCAGGAGCGGTTAGCTTCAGCTCCGTAGTGGAGCCGTTGACCGGTACCTTACCAGGCACCGGTGACCCAGGCACGGGTTGTGCTGGACTGACGACGCGCACCCCTGGCTTGGTGCGTGGAGCCGGAACGGGCCGGACCGGGCTGACGACTCGCACCCCTGGCTTGGTGCGTGGAGTAGGAACGGGCCGAACCAGGCTGACGACTCGCACCCCTGGCTTGGTGCGTGGAATAGGAACGGGCCGGACCAGGCTGACGACTCGCACCCCTGGCTTGGTGCGAGTGGCAGGAACAGGCCGGGTCGGGCTGGCGACGCGCACCGTAGACTTGGTGCGAGTGGCAGGAACAGGCCGGGCCGGGCTGACGATGCGCACCCCTGGCTTGGTGCGTGGAGTAGGAACGGGCCGGACCAGGCTGACGACTCGCATCCCTGGCTTGGTGCGAGTGGCAGGAACAGGCCGGGCCGGGCTGGCGACGCGCACCGTAGACTTGGTGCGAGTGGCAGGAACAGGCCGGGCCGGGCTGACGATGCGCACCCCTGGCTTGGTGCGTGGAGTAGGAACAGGCCGGACCGGGCTGGCTACGCACACCGTAGGCTTGGTGCGTGGAGCAGGGACAGGCCGGACCGGGCTGGCGACGCACACCGTAGGCTTGGTGCGAGGAGCAGGGACAGGCCGGACCGGGCTGGCGACGCACACCGTAGGCTTGGTGCGTGGAGCAGGGACAGGCCGGACCGGGCTGGCGACGCACACCGTAGGCTTGGTGCGTGGAGCAGGGACAGGCCGGACCGGGCTGGCGACGCACACCGTAGGCTTGGTGCGAGGAGCAGGGACAGGCCGGACCGGGCTGGCGACGCACACCGTAGGCTTGGTGCGAGGAGCAGGGACAGGCCGGACCGGGCTGGCGACGCACACCGTAGGCTTGGTGCAAGGAGCAGGGACAGGCCGGACCGGGCTGGCGACGCACACCGTAGGCTTGGTGCGAGGAGCAGGAACAGGCCAGACCGGGCTGGCGACGCACACCATAGGCTTGGTGCGTGGAGCAGGGACAGGCCGGACCGGGCTGGCGACGCACACCGTCCATTTGGTGCGAGGGGCCGTAACAGGCCGGACCGTACTGGGGACACACACCACTTGCTCTACTTTGACCAGTGGCCCCCGTAACCTGGTGGCCTTCTGAATACGCCCCTTTTCTGCCTCCGTCAGCCCCGTCGTCCATGCCCTGTGCCCCCCCCTAAAAATTATTTGGGGTTGCCTCTCGACCGTCCGACGACGACCCTGATCACGCCGTTGCTCCTCTCTCCGTCGCCTCTCTACAGTCTCACTCCATGGCCGGCGATCCATCCCGGCCAGGATTTCCTCCCAGGTCCAGGACCCCTGTCCGTCCAAAATCTGCTCCCACGTCCAGGCTGCCTGCTCCTGGACACGCTGCTTGGTCCTGGTATGGTGGGTTTTTCTGTCACGATCGTCGTTAATAGAGGAGGACCAAGGTGCAGCGTGTTGAGCGAACATACTTTAAATAGTTAAAGTGCACACACGATACAAAACAACAAAACGACTCGTAACGTCCTAGGTAACAATGACCAACTGGAACAAAAACCCACAAACACCAAGGGAACACAGACAGTTTAAATATGGCTCCCAATCAGAGACAACCAGCCACAGCTGACACTCGTTGCCTCTGATTGGGAGTCACTCAGGCCAACAAAGAAACAGAAGAACTAGAACCCCCAACATAGAAATATACCACATAGAATGAACACACCCTGGCTCAACATATAGAGTCCCAGAGCCAGGGTGTGACACAACAGACAGTAGTACTGCAGCTCATTTGGAACTCCAGACAGACAAGAGACATTAGTGTTGCAGCTCATTTGGAACTCCAGACAGACAAGAGACAGTAGTACTGCAGCTCATTTGGAACTCCAGACAGACAAGAGACAGTAGTGTTGCAGCTCATTTGGAACTCCAGACAGACAAGAGACAGTAGTACTGCAGCTCATTTGGAACTACAGACAGACAAGAGACAGTAGTGTTGCAGCTCATTTGGAACTCCAGACAGAAAGAGACAGTAGTACTGCAGCTCATTTGGAACTCCAGACAGACAAGAGACGGTAGTGTTGCAGGTCATTTGGAACTTCAGACAGACAAGAGACGGTAGTGTAGCAGCTCATTTGGAACTCCAGACAGACAAGAGACAGCAGTACTGCAGCTCATTTGGAACTCCAAACAGACAAGAGACAGTAGTACTGCAGCTCATTTGGAACTCCAGACAGACAAGAGACAGTAGTGTTGCAGCTCATTTGGAACTCCAGACAGACAAGAGACATTAGTGTTGCAGCTCATTTGGAACTTTAGACAGACAAGAGACAGTAGTACTGCAGCTCATTTGGAACTCCAGACAGACAAGAGACAGTAGTATTGCAGCTCATTTGGAACTCCAGACAGACATGAGACAGTAATGTTGCAGCTCATTTGGAACTCCAGACAGACAAGAGACAGTAGTACTGCAGCTCATTTGGAACTCCAGACAGACAAGATACAGTAGTACTGCAGCTCATTTGGAACTCCAGACAGACAAGAGACAGTAGTGTTGCAGCTCATTTGAGCTCCAGACAGACAAGATACAGTAGTGTTGCAGCTCATTTGGAACTCCAGACAGACAAGAGACAGTAGTACTGCAGCTCATTTTGAACTCCAGACAGACAAGAGACAGTAGTGTTGCAGCTCATTTGGAACTCCAGACAGACAAGATACAGTAGTGTTGCAGCTCATTTGGATCTCCAGACAGACAAGAGACAGTAGTACTGCAGCTCATTTGGAACTCCAGACAGACAAGAGACAGTAGTACTGCAGCTCATTTGGAACTCCAGACAGACAAGAGACAGTAGTGTTGCAGCTCATTTGGAACTCCAGACAGACAAGAGACATTAGTGTTGCAGCTCATTTGGAACTTTAGACAGACAAGAGACAGTAGTACTGCAGCTCATTTGGAACTCCAGACAGACAAGAGACAGTAGTGTTGCAGCTCATTTGGAACTCCAGACAGACAAGATACAGTAGTGTTGCAGCTCATTTGGATCTCCAGACAGACAAGAGACAGTAGTACTGCAGCTCATTTGGAACTCCAGACAGACAAGAGACAGTAGTACTGCAGCTCATTTGGAACTCCAGACAGACAAGAGACAGTAGTGTTGCAGCTCATTTGGAACTCCAGACAGACAAGAGACATTAGTGTTGCAGCTCATTTGGAACTTTAGACAGACAAGAGACAGTAGTACTGCAGCTCATTTGGAACTCCAGACAGACAAGAGACAGTAGTATTGCAGCTCATTTGGAACTCCAGACAGACAAGAGACAGTAGTACTGCAGCTCATTTGGAACTCCAGACAGACAAGAGACAGTAGTACTGCAGCTCATTTGGAACACCAGACAGACAAGAGACAGTAGTGTTGCAGCTCATTTGTAACTCCAGACAGACAAGAGACAGTAGTGCTGCAGCTTATTTGGAACTCCAGACAGACAAGAGACAGTAGTATTGCAGCTCATTTGGAACTCCAGACAGACAAGAGACAGTAGTGTTGCAGCTCATTTGGAACTTCAGACAGACAAGAGACGGTAGTGTAGCAGCTCATTTGGAATTCCAGACAGACAAGAGACAGTATTACTGCAGCTCATTTGGAACTCCAGACAGACAAGAGACATTAGTGTTGCAGCTCATTTGGAACTCCAGACAGACAAGAGACAGTAGTGCTGCAGCTCATTTAGAACTCCAGACAGACAAGAGACAGTAGTATTGCAGCTCATTTGGAACTCCAGACAGACAAGAGACAGTAGTGTAGCAGCTCATTTGGAACTCCAGACAGACAAGAGACAGTAGTATTGCAGCTCATTTGGAACTCCAGACAGACAAGAGACAGTAGTGTAGCAGCTCATTTGGAACTCCAGACAGACAAGAGACAGTAGTGTTGCAGCTCATTTGAACTCCAGACAGACAAGAGACAGTAGTGTTGCAGCTCATTTGGAACTCCAGACAGACAAGATACAGTAGTGTTGCAGCTCATTTGGAACTTCAGACAGACAAGAGACGGTAGTACTGCAGCTCATTTGGAACTCCAGACAGACAAGAGACAGTAGTATTGCAGCTCATTTGGAACTTCAGACAGACAAGAGACGGTAGTACTGCAGCTCATTTGGAACTCCAGACAGACAAGAGACATTAGTGTTGCAGCTCATTTGGAACTCCAGACAGACAAGAGACAGTAGTACTGCAGCTCATTTGGAACTCCAGACAGACACGAGACAGTATTACTGTAGCTCATTTGGAACTCCAGACAGACAAGACACATTAGTGTTGCAGCTCATTTGGAACTCCAGACAGACAAGAGACAGTAGTGTTGCAGCTCATTTGGAACTCCAGACAGACAAGAGCCAGTTTCCGGCACGCGAGGTGAGTAGTCATGCTGTACTTCGCTCCGCAGGTAATATGACACATTACATTACAATGGAACGATTTGATTAGTGTAATGTTGGCTAGCTACATAGTTGTATTTGTATCAAAGATAAAGGTGTAGTATAGAGTAACTATCGAGGTTAGCTAGCCAGCTACATTCGTTCGCAGCGACGCCGTTTTTCAAACAAAGTCAACACCGCAGCCATTGCTAGCTAGCCAACACTACCAGCTACGAGCTAGCAGTACTGTAGCAACTAAATACAATATCCTTTTAGCCAGCTACATTCGTTCGCAGCGACGCCGTTTTTCAAACAAAGTCATCACCGCAGCCATTGCTAGCTAGCCAACGCTACCAGCTAGCAGTACTTTAGCAACTAAATACAATATAATTTTAGCCAGCTACATTTGTTCGCAGCGACGCCGTTTTTCAAACAAAGTCAACACAGCAGCCATTGCTAGCTAGCCAACACTACCAGCTAGCAGTAATGTAGCAGCTAAATACAATATCTTTGTGCTAGCTAGCCAATGTTTAATTATTGCTGCTTTATGAAAGGAACTAGACACGGACACGAATTATCTGTTTAGTGTTTTAACACACTATTGGTAGTTTGTTGTAACCAAGTATTGGTGCTAAACCGTGTGTTATTGGATGCTAGCATGCTAGTTAGCTATGGCGTCATAGTTAGCTAGCTGAATAAAGTAAGTTGAGTCTATTCCTTGAAACATTGAACCGCTGTAGTTTACAACAATTCTAATTTCTAAAGTGGAAGTTGGGAGAGTTTTATTCGGGTGTTTCAGTGAAACAATTATAGTCTCTGAGGTGGAAGTTGGGAGAGTTATATTTGGGAGTTGTGGTGAGGGAGGCCCCGCTCTCTCCTTTCCCTGATGTTTAGTTCATTTCATTCCGATCTCCTCTGCATTATTGTAGCCATTTGCTACAGCCTGTCAACTATGCCTCTGCCTATCCCTGTTCTCTCCTCTCCGCACAGGCTACACAAATGCCTCACACCGCGTGGCTGCTGCCTCTCTAACCTGGTGGTCCCTGCACGCACCACACACCTGGAGTTCCAGGTCTCAGGCAGCCTCTGGAACTGCCGTTCTGCTGCCAACAAGGCTGACTTCATCCCAGCCTATGCTACCCTCCAGTCCCTCGACTTCCTGGCGCTGACGGAAACATGGATTACCACTGAAAACACTGCTACTCCTACTGCTCTCTCCTCGTCTGACCATGTGTTCTCGCATACCCCGAGAGCATCTGGTCAGAGGGGTGGTGGCACAGGAATCCTCATCTCTCCCAAGTGGACATTCTAAATTTTTCCCCTAACACATCTGTCTATCTCCTCATTTAAATTCCATGCTGTCACAGTCACTAGCCCATTTAAGCTTAATATCCTTGTCATCTATCGCCCTCCAGGTTCCCTTGGAGAGTTCATCAATGAGCTTGACGCCTTGATAAGCTCATTTCCTGAGGATGGCTCACCCCTCACAGTTTTGGGGGATTTCAACCTCCCCACGTCTACATTTGACTCATTTCTCTCTGCCTCCTTCTTTCCACTCCTCTCCTCTTTTGACCTCACCCTCTCACCATCCCCCCCTACTCACAAGGCAGGCAATACGCTTGACCTCATCTTTACTAGATGCTGCTCTTCTACTAATCTCACTGCAACTCCCCTCCATGTCTCCGACCACTACTTTGTATCCTTTTCTCTCTCGCTCTCCTCCAACACTACTCACTCTGCCCCTACACAGATGGTAATGCGCCGCCGCAACCTTCGCTCTCTCTCTCCCACTACTCTCTCCTCTTCCATCCTATCATCTCTTCCCTCTGCTCAATCCTTCTCCCTCCAATCTCCTGATTCTGCCTCCTCTACCCTCCTCTCCTCCCTTTCTGCATCCTTTGACTCTCTGTGTCCACTATCCTCCCGGCCGGCTCGGTCCTCCCCTCCAGCTCCGTGGCTTGATGACTCATTGCGAGCTCACAGAACAGAGCTCCGGGCAGCTGAGCGGAAATGGAAGTAAACTAGACTCCCTGCGGACCTGGCATCTTTTCACTCCCTGCTCTCTACATTTTCTTCATCTGTTTCTGCTGCTAAGTCCACTTTCTACCACTCTAAATTCCAAGCATCTGCCTCTAACCCTAGGAAGCTCTTTGCCACATTATCCTCCCTGCTGAATCCTCCTCCTCCTCCCCCTCCCTCCTCCCTCTCAGTGGATGACTTCGTCAACCACTTTGAAAAGAAGGTTGACGACATCCGATCCTCGTTTGTTAAGTCTAATGACACTGCTGGTCCTGCTCACACTGCCCTACCCTATGCTTTGACTTCTTTCTCCCCTCTCTCTCCAGATAAAATCTTGCGACTTGTGACTGCAGGCCGCCCAACAACCTGCCCGCTTGACCCCATCCCCTCCTCTCTTCTCCAGACCATCTCCGGTGACCTTCTCCCCTACCTCACCTCGCTGATCAACTCATCCTTGACCGCTGGCTATGTCCCTTCCATCTTCAAGAGAGCGAGAGTTGCACCCCTTCTCAAAAAACCAACACTCGATCCCTCTGATGTCAACAACTACAGACCAGTATCCCTTCTTTCTTTTATTTCCAAAACTATTGAGCGTGCCGTCTTTAGCCATCTCTCTTGCTATCTCTCTCAGAATGACCTTCTTGATTCAAACCAGTCAGGTTTCAGGACTGGTCATTCCACTGAGACTGCTCTTCTCTGTGTCACGGAGGCTCTCCGCACTGCTAAAGCTAACTCTCTCTCCTCTGCTCTTGTCCTTCTAGACCTGTCTGCTGCCTTTGATACTGTGAACCATCAGATCCTCCTCTCCACCCTCTCCGAGCTGGGCATCTCCGGCGCGGCTCACTCTTGGATTGCGTCCTACCTGACAGGTCGCTCCTACCAAGTGGCGTGGCGAGAAGCTGTCTCCGCACCACGTGCTCTCACCACTGTTGTCCCCCGGGGCTCAGTTCTAGGCCCTCTCCTATTCTCGCTATACACCAAGTCACTTGGCTCTGTCATATCCTCACATGGCCTCTCCTATCATTGCTACGCTGACGATACACAACTAATCTTCTCCTTTCCCCCTTCTGATAACCAGGTGGCGAATCGCATCTCTGCATGTCTGGCAGACATATCAGTATGGATGACGGATCACCACCTCAAGCTGAACCTTGGCAAGACGGAGCTGCTCTTCCTCCCGGGGAAGGACTGCCCGTTCCATGATCTCGCCATCACGGTTGACAACTCCATTGTGTCCTCCTCCCAGAGTGCGAAGAGCCTTGGCGTGACCCTGGACAACACCCTGTCGTTCTCCGCTAACATCAATGCGGTGACCCGATCCTGCAGGTTCATGCTCTACAACATTCGGAGAGTACGACCCTGCCTTACACAGGAAGCGGCACAGGTCCTAATCCAGGCACTTGTCATCTCCCGTCTGGATTACTGAACTCGCTGTTGGCTGGGCTCCCTGCCTGTGCCATTAAACCCCTACAACACATCCAGAATGCCGCAGCCCGTCTGGTGTTCAACCTTCCCAAGTTCTCTCACGTCACCCCGCTCCTCCGCACACTCCACTGGCTTCCAGTTGAAGCTCGCATCTGTTACAAGACCATGGTGCTTGCCTATGGAGCTGTGAGGGGAACGGCACCTCCGTACCTTCAGGCTCTGATCAGTCCCTACACCCAAACGAGGAAACTGCGTTCATCCACCTCTGGCCTGCTGGCTCCCCTTCCTCTGCGGAAGCATAGTTCCCGCTCAGCCCAGTCAAAACTGTTCGCTGCTCTGGCACCCCAATGGTGGAACAAGCTCCCTCACGACGGGAGTCACTCACCACCTTCCGGAGACATTTGAAACCCCACCTCTTTAAGGAATACCTGGGATAGGATAAAGTAATCCTTCTACCCCCCCCCCCCCCCCCAAATTTTTTTTTTACTAAAAATACAACAACAAAAAAATACAAAGAAAAAATACAAAAAACTATTTGTAAAGTGGTTATCCCACTGGCTATAGGGTGAATGCACCAATATGTAAGTCGCTCTGGATAAGAGCGTCTGCTAAATGATGTAAATGTAAATGTAAATGTAGTACTGCAGCTCATTTGGAACTCCAGACAGACAAGAAACAGTAGTGTTGCAGCTCATTTGGAACTCCAGACAGACAAGAGACAGTAGTGTAGCAGCTCATTTGGAACTCCAGACAGACAAGAGACAGTAGTGTTGCAGCTCATTTGGAACTCCAGACAGACAAGAGACGCTAGTGTTGCAGCTCATTTTGAACTCCAGACAGACAAGAGACGGTAGTGTAGCAGCTCATTTGGAACTCCAGACAGACAAGAGACAGTATTACTGCAGCTCATTTGGAACTCCAGACAGACAAGAGACAGTATTACTGTAGCTCATTTGGAACTCCAGACAGACAAGAGACATTAGTGTTGCGGCTCATTTGGAACTCCAGACAGACAAGAGACAGTAGTACTGTAGCTCATTTGGAACTCCAGACAGACAAGAGACATTAGTGTTGCAGCTCATTTGGAACTCAAGACAGACAAGAGACAGTAGTACTGCAGCTCATTTGGAACTCCAGACAGACAAGAGACAGTAGTGTAGCAGCTCATATGGAACTCCAGACAGACAAGAGACAGTAGTGTTGCAGCTCATTTGGAACTCCAGACAGACAAGAGACGGTAGTGTTGCAGCTCATTTGGAACTCCAGACAGACAAGAGACGGTAGTGTTGCAGCTCATTTGGAACTCCAGACAGACAAGAGACAGTAGTACTGCAGCTCATTTGGAACTCCAGACAGACAAGAAACAGTAGTGTTGCAGCTCATTTGGAACTCCAGACAGACAAGAGACAGTAGTGTAGCAGCTCATTTGGAACTCCAGACAGACAAGAGACAGTAATGTTGCAGCTCATTTGGAACTCCAGACAGACAAGAGACGGTAGTGTAGCAGCTCATTTGGAACTCCAGACAGACAAGAGACAGTATTACTGCAGCTCATTTGGAACTCCAGACAGACAAGAGACAGTATTACTGTAGCTCATTTGGAACTCCAGACAGACAAGAGACGGTAGTGTTGCAGCTCATTTGGAACTCCAGACAGGCAAGAGACAGTATTACTGTAGCTCATTTGGAACACCAGACAGACAAGAGACAGTATTACTGTAGCTCATTTGGAACTCCAGACAGACAAGAGACATTAGTGTTGCAGCTCATTTGGAACTCCAGACAGACAAGAGACATTAGTGTTGCAGCTCATTTGGAACTCCAGACAGACAAGAGACTGTAGTGTTGCAGCTCATTTTGAACTCCAGACAGACAAGAGACAGTGGTACTGCAGCTCATTTGGAACTCCAGACAGACAGAGACAGTAGTACTGCAGCTCATTTGGAACTCCAGACAGACAAGAGACAGTAGTACTGCAGCTCATTTGGAACTCCAGACAGACAAGATACAGTAGTGTTGCAGCTCATTTGGAACTCCAGACAGACAAGAGACAGTAGTACTGCAGCTCATTTGGAACTCCAGACAGACAAGAGACAGTAGTGCTGCAGCTCATTTGGAACCCCAGACAGACAAGAGACAGTAGTGTTGCAGCTCATTTGGAACTCCAGACAGACAAGAAACTGTAGTCTTGCAGCTCATTTGGAACTCCAGACAGACAAGAGACATTAGTGTTGTAGCTCATTTGGATCTCCAGACAGACAAGAGACAGTAGTGTTGCAGCTCATTTGGAACTCCAGACAGACAAGAGACGCTAGTGTTGCAGCTCATTTGGAACTCCAGACAGACAAGAGACAGTAGTGTTGCAGCTCATTTGGAACTCCAGACAGACAAGAGACAGTAGTGTAGCAGGTCATTTGGAACTCCAGACAGACAAGAGACAGTAGTGTTGCAGCTCATTTGGAACTCCAGACAGACAAGAGACGGTAGTGTTGCAGCTCATTTGGAACTCCAGACAGACAAGAGACAGTAGTACTGTAGCTCATTTGGAACTCCAGACAGAAAAGAGACATTAGTGTTGCAGCTCATTTGGAACTCCAGACAGACAAGAGACAGTAGTACTGCAGCTCATTTGGAACTCCAGACAGACAAGAGACATTAGTGTTGCAGCTCATTTGGAACTCCAGACAGACAAGAGACAGTAGTACTGTAGCTCATTTGGAACTCCAGACAGACAAGAGACATTAGTGTTGCAGCTCATTTGGAACACCAGACAGACAAGAGACAGTATTAATGTAGCTCATTTGGAACTCCAGACAGACAAGATACAGTAGTGTTGCAGCTCATTTGGAACTCCAGACAGACAAGAGACAGTAGTACTGCAGCTCATTTGGAACTCCAGACAGACAAGAGACAGTAGTGTAGTAGCTCATTTGGAACTCCAGACAGACAAGAGACAGTAGTGTTGCAGCTCATTTGGAACTCCAGACAGACAAGAGACGGTAGTGTTGCAGCTCATTTGGAACTCCAGACAGACAAGAGACGGTAGTGTTGCAGCTCATTTGGAACTCCAGAAAGACAAGAGACATTAGTGTTGCAGCTCATTTGGAACTCCAGACAGACAAGAGACAGTAGTACTGTAGCTCATTTGGAACTCCAGACAGACAAGAGACATTAGTGTTGCAGCTCATTTGGAACACCAGACAGACAAGAGACAGTATTACTGTAGCTCATTTGGAACTCCAGAGAGACAAGATACAGTAGTGTTGCAGCTCATTTGGAACTCCAGACAGACAAGAGACAGTAGTACTGCAGCTCATTTGGAACTCCAGACAGACAAGAGACAGTAGTGTAGTAGCTCATTTGGAACTCCAGACAGACAAGAGACAGTAGTACTGCAGCTCATTTGGAACTCCAGACAGACAAGAAACAGTAGTGTTGCAGCTCATTTGGAACTCCAGACAGACAAGAGACAGTAGTGTAGCAGCTCATTTGGAACTCCAGACAGACAAGAGACAGTAATGTTGCAGCTCATTTGGAACTCCAGACAGACAAGAGACGGTAGTGTTGCAGCTCATTTGGAACTCCAGACAGACAAGAGACATTAGTGTTGCAGCTCATTTGGAACTCCAGACAGACAAGAGACAGTAGTACTGTAGCTCATTTGGAACTCCAGACAGACAAGAGACATTAGTGTTCCAGCTCATTTGGAACACCAGACAGACAAGAGACAGTATTACTGTAGCTCATTTGGAACTCCAGACAGACAAGAGACATTAGTGTTGCAGCTCATTTGGAACTCCAGACAGACAAGAGACTGTAGTGTTGCAGCTCATTTTGAACTCCAGACAGACAAGAGACAATGGTACTGCAGCTCATTTGGAACTCCAGACAGACAAGAGACAGTAGTGTTGCAGCTCATTTGGAACTCCAGACAGACAGAGACAGTAGTACTGCAGCTCATTTGGAACCCCAGACAGACAAGAGACAGTAGTACTGCAGCTCATTTGGAACTCCAGACAGACAAGATACAGTAGTGTTGCAGCTCATTTGGAACGCCAGACAGACAAGAGACAGTAGTGCTGCAGCTCATTTGGAACACCAGACAGACAAGAGACAGTAGTTTTGCAGCTCATTTGGAACTCCAGACAGACAAGAAACTGTAGTCTTGCAGCTCATTTGGAACTCCAGACAGACAGAGACAGTAGTACTGCAGCTCATTTGGAACCCCAGACAGACAAGAGACAGTAGTACTGCAGCTCATTTGGAACTCCAGACAGACAAGATACAGTAGTGTTGCAGCTCATTTGGAACGTCAGACAGACAAGAGACAGTAGTGCTGCAGCTCATTTGGAACACCAGACAGACAAGAGACAGTAGTGTTGCAGCTCATTTGGAACTCCAGACAGACAAGAAACTGTAGTCTTGCAGCTCATTTGGAACTCCAGACAGACAAGAGACAGTAGTGTTGCAGCTCATTTGGAACTCCAGACAGACAAGAGACGCTAGTGTTGCAGCTCATTTGGAACTCCAGACAGACAAGAGACGGTAGTGTTGCAGCTCATTTGGAACTCCAGACAGACAAGAGACGGTAGTGTTGCAGCTCATTTGGAACTCCAGACAGACAAGAGACAGTAGTACTGCAGCTCATTTGGAACTCCAGACAGACAAGAAACAGTAGTGTTGCAGCTCATTTGGAACTCCAGACAGACAAGAGACAGTAGTGTAGCAGCTCATTTGGAACTCCAGACAGACAAGAGACAGTAATGTTGCAGCTCATTTGGAACTCCAGACAGACTAGAGACGGTAGTGTTGCAGCTCATTTGGAACTCCAGACAGACAAGAGACATTAGTGTTGCAGCTCATTTGGAACTCCAGACAGACAAGATACAGTAGTGTTGCAGCTCATTTGGAACTCCAGACAGACAAGAGACAGTAGTGCTGCAGCTCATTTGGAACCCCAGACTGACAAGAGACAGTAGTGTTGCAGCTCATTTTGGAACTCCAGACAGACAAGAAACTGTAGTCTTGCAGCTCATTTGGAACTCCAGACAGTCAAGAGACAGTAGTGTTGCAGCTCATTTGGAACTCCAGACAGACAAGAGACGGTAGTGTTGCAGCTCATTTGGAACTCCAGACAGACAAGAGACGCTATTGTTGCAGCTCATTTGGAACTCCAGACAGACAAGAGACAGTAGTGTTGCAGCTCATTTGGAACTCCAGACAGACAAGAGACAGTAGTGTTGCAGCTCATTTGGAACTCCAGACAGACAAGAGACAGCAGTGTTGCAGCTCATTTGGAACTCCAGACAGACAAGAGACAGTAGTGCTGCAGCTCATTTGGAACCCCAGATAGACAAGAGACAGTAGTGTTGCAGCTCATTTGGAACTCCAGACAGACAAGTAACTGTAGTCTTGCACCTCATTTGGAACTCCAGACAGACAAGAGACAGTAGTGTTGCAGCTCATTTGGAACTCCAGACAGACAAGAGACAGTAGTGTTGCAGCTCATTTGGAACTCCAGACAGACAAGAGACAGTAGTATTGCAGCTCATTTGGAACTCCAGACAGACAAGAGACAGTAGTGTTGCAGCTCATTTGGAACTCCAGACAGACAAGAGACAGTGGTGTTGCAGCTCATTTGGAACTCCAGACAGACAAGAGACAGTAGTGTTGCAGCTCATTTGGAACTCCAGACAGACAAGATACAGTAGTGTTGCAGCTCATTTGGAACTTTAAACAGACAAGAGACAGTAGTACTGCAGCTCATTTGGAACTCCAGACAGACAAGAGACAGTAGTATTGCAGCTCATTTGGAACTCCAGACAGACAAGAGACAGTAGTACTGCAGCTCATTTGGAACTCCAGACAGACAAGGGACAGTAGTGTTGCAGCTCATTTGAACTCCAGACAGACAAGATACAGTAGTGTTGCAGCTCATTTGGAACTCCAGACAGACAAGAGACAGTAGTGTTGCAGCTCATTTGGAACTCCAGACAGACAAGAGACAGTAGTGTTGCAGCTCATTTGGATCTCCAGACAGACAAGAGACAGTAGTACTGCAGCTCATTTGGAACTCCAGACAGACAAGAGACATTAGTGTTGCAGCTCATTTGGAACTCCAGACAGACAAGAGACAGTAGTACCGTAGCTCATTTGGAACTCCAGACAGACAAGAGACATTAGTGTTGCAGCTCATTTGGAACACCAGACAGACAAGAGACAGTATTACTGTAGCTCATTTGGAACTCCAGACAGACAAGATACAGTAGTGTTGCAGCTCATTTGGAACTCCAGACAGACAAGAGACAGTAGTACTGCAGCTCATTTGGAACTCCAGACAGACAAGAGACAGTAGTGTAGTAGCTCATTTGGAACTCCAGACAGACAAGAGACAGTAGTGTTGCAGCTCATTTGGAACTCCAGACAGACAAGAGACGGTAGTGTTGCAGCTCATTTGGAACTCCAGACAGACAAGAGACGGTAGTGTTGCAGCTCATTTGGAACTCCAGACAGACAAGAGACATTAGTATTGCAGCTCATTTGGAACTCCAGACAGACAAGAGACAGTAGTACTGTAGCTCATTTGGAACTCCAGACAGACAAGAGACATTAGTGTTGCAGCTCATTTGGAACACCAGACAGACAAGAGACAGTATTACTGTAGCTCATTTGGAACTCCAGACAGACAAGATACAGTAGTGTTGCAGCTCATTTGGAACTCCAGACAGACAAGAGACAGTAGTACTGCAGCTCATTTGGAACTCCAGACAGACAAGAGACAGTAGTGTAGTAGCTCATTTGGAACTCCAGACAGACAAGAGACAGTAGTGTTGCAGCTCATTTGGAACTCCAGACAGACAAGAAACGGTAGTGTTGCAGCTCATTTGGAACTCCAGACAGACAAGAGACGGTAGTGTTGCAGCTCATTTGGAACTCCAGACAGACAAGAGACAGTAGTACTGCAGCTCATTTGGAACTCCAGACAGACAAGAAACAGTAGTGTTGCAGCTCATTTGGAACTCCAGACAGACAAGAGACAGGAGTGTAGCAGCTCATTTGGAACTCCAGACAGACAAGAGACAGTAATGTTGCAGCTCATTTGGAACTCCAGACAGACAAGAGACGGTAGTGTTGCAGCTCATTTGGAACTCCAGACAGACAAGAGACATTAGTGTTGCAGCTCATTTGGAACTCCAGACAGACAAGAGACATTAGTGTTCCAGCTCATTTGGAACACCAGACAGACAAGAGACAGTATTACTGTAGCTCATTTGGAACTCCAGACAGACAAGAGACATTAGTGTTGCAGCTCATTTGGAACTCCAGACAGACAAGAGACTGTAGTGTTGCAGCTCATTTTGAACTCCAGACAGACAAGAGACAATGGTACTGCAGCTCATTTGGAACTCCAGACAGACAAGAGACAGTAGTGTTGCAGCTCATTTGGAACTCCAGACAGACAGAGACAGTAGTACTGCAGCTCATTTGGAACCCCAGACAGACAAGAGACAGTAGTACTGCAGCTCATTTGGAACTCCAGACAGACAAGATACAGTAGTGTTGCAGCTCATTTGGAACGCCAGACAGACAAGAGACAGTAGTGCTGCAGCTCATTTGGAACACCAGACAGACAAGAGACAGTAGTTTTGCAGCTCATTTGGAACTCCAGACAGACAAGAAACTGTAGTCTTGCAGCTCATTTGGAACTCCAGACAGACAGAGACAGTAGTACTGCAGCTCATTTGGAACCCCAGACAGACAAGAGACAGTAGTACTGCAGCTCATTTGGAACTCCAGACAGACAAGATACAGTAGTGTTGCAGCTCATTTGGAACGTCAGACAGACAAGAGACAGTAGTGCTGCAGCTCATTTGGAACACCAGACAGACAAGAGACAGTAGTGTTGCAGCTCATTTGGAACTCCAGACAGACAAGAAACTGTAGTCTTGCAGCTCATTTGGAACTCCAGACAGACAAGAGACAGTAGTGTTGCAGCTCATTTGGAACTCCAGACAGACAAGAGACGCTAGTGTTGCAGCTCATTTGGAACTCCAGACAGACAAGAGACGGTAGTGTTGCAGCTCATTTGGAACTCCAGACAGACAAGAGACGGTAGTGTTGCAGCTCATTTGGAACTCCAGACAGACAAGAGACAGTAGTACTGCAGCTCATTTGGAACTCCAGACAGACAAGAAACAGTAGTGTTGCAGCTCATTTGGAACTCCAGACAGACAAGAGACAGTAGTGTAGCAGCTCATTTGGAACTCCAGACAGACAAGAGACAGTAATGTTGCAGCTCATTTGGAACTCCAGACAGACTAGAGACGGTAGTGTTGCAGCTCATTTGGAACTCCAGACAGACAAGAGACATTAGTGTTGCAGCTCATTTGGAACTCCAGACAGACAAGATACAGTAGTGTTGCAGCTCATTTGGAACTCCAGACAGACAAGAGACAGTAGTGCTGCAGCTCATTTGGAACCCCAGACTGACAAGAGACAGTAGTGTTGCAGCTCATTTTGGAACTCCAGACAGACAAGAAACTGTAGTCTTGCAGCTCATTTGGAACTCCAGACAGTCAAGAGACAGTAGTGTTGCAGCTCATTTGGAACTCCAGACAGACAAGAGACGGTAGTGTTGCAGCTCATTTGGAACTCCAGACAGACAAGAGACGCTATTGTTGCAGCTCATTTGGAACTCCAGACAGACAAGAGACAGTAGTGTTGCAGCTCATTTGGAACTCCAGACAGACAAGAGACAGTAGTGTTGCAGCTCATTTGGAACTCCAGACAGACAAGAGACAGCAGTGTTGCAGCTCATTTGGAACTCCAGACAGACAAGAGACAGTAGTGCTGCAGCTCATTTGGAACCCCAGATAGACAAGAGACAGTAGTGTTGCAGCTCATTTGGAACTCCAGACAGACAAGTAACTGTAGTCTTGCACCTCATTTGGAACTCCAGACAGACAAGAGACAGTAGTGTTGCAGCTCATTTGGAACTCCAGACAGACAAGAGACAGTAGTGTTGCAGCTCATTTGGAACTCCAGACAGACAAGAGACAGTAGTATTGCAGCTCATTTGGAACTCCAGACAGACAAGAGACAGTAGTGTTGCAGCTCATTTGGAACTCCAGACAGACAAGAGACAGTGGTGTTGCAGCTCATTTGGAACTCCAGACAGACAAGAGACAGTAGTGTTGCAGCTCATTTGGAACTCCAGACAGACAAGATACAGTAGTGTTGCAGCTCATTTGGAACTTTAAACAGACAAGAGACAGTAGTACTGCAGCTCATTTGGAACTCCAGACAGACAAGAGACAGTAGTATTGCAGCTCATTTGGAACTCCAGACAGACAAGAGACAGTAGTACTGCAGCTCATTTGGAACTCCAGACAGACAAGGGACAGTAGTGTTGCAGCTCATTTGAACTCCAGACAGACAAGATACAGTAGTGTTGCAGCTCATTTGGAACTCCAGACAGACAAGAGACAGTAGTGTTGCAGCTCATTTGGAACTCCAGACAGACAAGAGACAGTAGTGTTGCAGCTCATTTGGATCTCCAGACAGACAAGAGACAGTAGTACTGCAGCTCATTTGGAACTCCAGACAGACAAGAGACATTAGTGTTGCAGCTCATTTGGAACTCCAGACAGACAAGAGACAGTAGTACCGTAGCTCATTTGGAACTCCAGACAGACAAGAGACATTAGTGTTGCAGCTCATTTGGAACACCAGACAGACAAGAGACAGTATTACTGTAGCTCATTTGGAACTCCAGACAGACAAGATACAGTAGTGTTGCAGCTCATTTGGAACTCCAGACAGACAAGAGACAGTAGTACTGCAGCTCATTTGGAACTCCAGACAGACAAGAGACAGTAGTGTAGTAGCTCATTTGGAACTCCAGACAGACAAGAGACAGTAGTGTTGCAGCTCATTTGGAACTCCAGACAGACAAGAGACGGTAGTGTTGCAGCTCATTTGGAACTCCAGACAGACAAGAGACGGTAGTGTTGCAGCTCATTTGGAACTCCAGACAGACAAGAGACATTAGTATTGCAGCTCATTTGGAACTCCAGACAGACAAGAGACAGTAGTACTGTAGCTCATTTGGAACTCCAGACAGACAAGAGACATTAGTGTTGCAGCTCATTTGGAACACCAGACAGACAAGAGACAGTATTACTGTAGCTCATTTGGAACTCCAGACAGACAAGATACAGTAGTGTTGCAGCTCATTTGGAACTCCAGACAGACAAGAGACAGTAGTACTGCAGCTCATTTGGAACTCCAGACAGACAAGAGACAGTAGTGTAGTAGCTCATTTGGAACTCCAGACAGACAAGAGACAGTAGTGTTGCAGCTCATTTGGAACTCCAGACAGACAAGAAACGGTAGTGTTGCAGCTCATTTGGAACTCCAGACAGACAAGAGACGGTAGTGTTGCAGCTCATTTGGAACTCCAGACAGACAAGAGACAGTAGTACTGCAGCTCATTTGGAACTCCAGACAGACAAGAAACAGTAGTGTTGCAGCTCATTTGGAACTCCAGACAGACAAGAGACAGTAGTGTAGCAGCTCATTTGGAACTCCAGACAGACAAGAGACAGTAATGTTGCAGCTCATTTGGAACTCCAGACAGACAAGAGACGGTAGTGTTGCAGCTCATTTGGAACTCCAGACAGACAAGAGACATTAGTGTTGCAGCTCATTTGGAACTCCAGACAGACAAGAGACAGTAGTACTGTAGCTCATTTGGAACTCCAGACAGACAAGAGACATTAGTGTTCCAGCTCATTTGGAACACCAGACAGACAAGAGACAGTATTACTGTAGCTCATTTGGAACTCCAGACAGACAAGAGACATTAGTGTTGCAGCTCATTTGGAACTCCAGACAGACAAGAGACTGTAGTGTTGCAGCTCATTTTGAACTCCAGACAGACAAGAGACAGTGGTACTGCAGCTCATTTGGAACTCCAGACAGACAAGAGACAGTAGTGTTGCAGCTCATTTGGAACTCCAGACAGACAGAGACAGTAGTACTGCAGCTCATTTGGAACCCCAGACAGACAAGAGACAGTAGTACTGCAGCTCATTTGGAACTCCAGACAGACAAGATACAGTAGTGTTGCAGCTCATTTGGAACGCCAGACAGACAAGAGACAGTAGTGCTGCAGCTCATTTGGAACACCAGACAGACAAGAGACAGTAGTCTTGCAGCTCATTTGGAACTCCAGACAGACAAGAAACTGTAGTCTTGCAGCTCATTTGGAACTCCAGACAGACAAGAGACAGTAGTGTTGCAGCTCATTTGGAACTCCAGACAGACAGAGACAGTAGTGCTGCAGCTCATTTGGAACCCCAGACAGACAAGAGACAGTAGTACTGCAGCTCATTTGGAACTCCAGACAGACAAGATACAGTAGGGTTGCAGCTCATTTGGAACGCCAGACAGTCAAGAGACAGTAGTGCTGCAGCTCATTTGGAACACCAGACAGACAAGAGACAGTAGTGTTGCAGCTCATTTGGAACTCCAGACAGACAAGAAACTGTAGTCTTGCAGCTCATTTGGAACTCCAGACAGACAAGAGACAGTAGTGTTGCAGCTCATTTGGAACTCCAGACAGACAAGAGACGCTAGTGTTGCAGCTCATTTGGAACTCCAGACAGACAAGAGACGGTAGTGTTGCAGCTCATTTGGAACTCCAGACAGACAAGAGACGGTAGTGTTGCAGCTCATTTGGAACTCCAGACAGACAAGAGACAGTAGTACTGCAGCTCATTTGGAACTCCAGACAGACAAGAAACAGTAGTGTTGCAGCTCATTTGGAACTCCAGACAGACAAGAGACAGTAGTGTAGCAGCTCATTTGGAACTCCAGACAGACAAGAGACAGTAATGTTGCAGCTCATTTGGAACTCCAGACAGACAAGAGACGGTAGTGTTGCAGCTCATTTGGAACTCCAGACAGACAAGAGACAGTAGTACTGCAGCTCATTTGGAACTCCAGACAGACAAGAAACAGTAGTGTTGCAGCTCATTTGGAACTCCAGACAGACAAGAGACAGTAGTGTAGCAGCTCATTTGGAACTCCAGACAGACAAGAGACAGTAATGTTGCAGCTCATTTGGAACTCCAGACAGACAAGAGACGGTAGTGTTGCAGCTCATTTGGAACTCCAGACAGACAAGAGACATTAGTGTTGCAGCTCATTTGGAACTCCAGACAGACAAGAGACAGTAGTACTGTAGCTCATTTGGAACTCCAGACAGACAAGAGACATTAGTGTTCCAGCTCATTTGGAACACCAGACAGACAAGAGACAGTATTACTGTAGCTCATTTGGAACTCCAGACAGACAAGAGACATTAGTGTTGCAGCTCATTTGGAACTCCAGACAGACAAGAGACTGTAGTGTTGCAGCTCATTTTGAACTCCAGACAGACAAGAGACAGTGGTACTGCAGCTCATTTGGAACTCCAGACAGACAAGAGACAGTAGTGTTGCAGCTCATTTGGAACTCCAGACAGACAGAGACAGTAGTACTGCAGCTCATTTGGAACCCCAGACAGACAAGAGACAGTAGTACTGCAGCTCATTTGGAACTCCAGACAGACAAGATACAGTAGTGTTGCAGCTCATTTGGAACGCCAGACAGACAAGAGACAGTAGTGCTGCAGCTCATTTGGAACACCAGACAGACAAGAGACAGTAGTGTTGCAGCTCATTTGGAACTCCAGACAGACAAGAAACTGTAGTCTTGCAGCTCATTTGGAACTCCAGACAGACAAGAGACAGTAGTGTTGCAGCTCATTTGGAACTCCAGACAGACAGAGACAGTAGTACTGCAGCTCATTTGGAACCCCAGACAGACAAGAGACAGTAGTACTGCAGCTCATTTGGAACTCCAGACAGACAAGATACAGTAGGGTTGCAGCTCATTTGGAACGCCAGACAGTCAAGAGACAGTAGTGCTGCAGCTCATTTGGAACACCAGACAGACAAGAGACAGTAGTGTTGCAGCTCATTTGGAACTCCAGACAGACAAGAAACTGTAGTCTTGCAGCTCATTTGGAACTCCAGACAGACAAGAGACAGTAGTGTTGCAGCTCATTTGGAACTCCAGACAGACAAGAGACGCTAGTGTTGCAGCTCATTTGGAACTCCAGACAGACAAGAGACGGTAGTGTTGCAGCTCATTTGGAACTCCAGACAGACAAGAGACGGTAGTGTTGCAGCTCATTTGGAACTCCAGACAGACAAGAGACAGTAGTACTGCAGCTCATTTGGAACTCCAGACAGACAAGAAACAGTAGTGTTGCATTTCATTTGGAACTCCAGACAGACAAGAGACAGTAGTGTAGCAGCTCATTTGGAACTCCAGACAGACAAGAGACAGTAATGTTGCAGCTCATTTGGAACTCCAGACAGACAAGAGACGGTAGTGTTGCAGCTCATTTGGAACTCCAGACAGACAAGAGACATTAGTGTTGCAGCTCATTTGGAACTCCAGACAGACAAGAGACAGTAGTACTGTAGCTCATTTGGAACTCCAGACAGACAAGAGACATTAGTGTTGCAGCTCATTTGGAACACCAGACAGACAAGATACAGTATTACTGTAGCTCATTTGGAACTCCAGACAGACAAGAGACATTAGTGTTGCAGCTCATTTGGAACTCCAGACAGACAAGAGACTGTAGTGTTGCAGCTCATTTGGAACTCCAGACAGACAAGAGACAGTAGTGTTGCAGCTCATTTGGATCTCCAGACAGACAAGAGACAGTAGTACTGCAGCTCATTTGGAACTCCAGACAGACAAGAGACATTAGTGTTGCAGCTCATTTGGAACTCCAGACAGACAAGAGACAGTAGTACCGTAGCTCATTTGGAACTCCAGACAGACAAGAGACATTAGTGTTGCAGCTCATTTGGAACACCAGACAGACAAGAGACAGTATTACTGTAGCTCATTTGGAACTCCAGACAGACAAGATACAGTAGTGTTGCAGCTCATTTGGAACTCCAGACAGACAAGAGACAGTAGTACTGCAGCTCATTTGGAACTCCAGACAGACAAGAGACAGTAGTGTAGTAGCTCATTTGGAACTCCAGACAGACAAGAGACAGTAGTGTTGCAGCTCATTTGGAACTCCAGACAGACAAGAGACGGTAGTGTTGCAGCTCATTTGGAACTCCAGACAGACAAGAGACGGTAGTGTTGCAGCTCATTTGGAACTCCAGACAGACAAGAGACATTAGTATTGCAGCTCATTTGGAACTCCAGACAGACAAGAGACAGTAGTACTGTAGCTCATTTGGAACTCCAGACAGACAAGAGACATTAGTGTTGCAGCTCATTTGTAACACCAGACAGACAAGAGACAGTATTACTGTAGCTCATTTGGAACTCCAGACAGACAAGATACAGTAGTGTTGCAGCTCATTTGGAACTCCAGACAGACAAGAGACAGTAGTACTGCAGCTCATTTGGAACTCCAGACAGACAAGAGACAGTAGTGTAGTAGCTCATTTGGAACTCCAGACAGACAAGAGACAGTAGTGTTGCAGCTCATTTGGAACTCCAGACAGACAAGAAACGGTAGTGTTGCAGCTCATTTGGAACTCCAGACAGACAAGAGACGGTAGTGTTGCAGCTCATTTGGAACTCCAGACAGACAAGAGACAGTAGTACTGCAGCTCATTTGGAACTCCAGACAGACAAGAAACAGTAGTGTTGCAGCTCATTTGGAACTCCAGACAGACAAGAGACAGTAGTGTAGCAGCTCATTTGGAACTCCAGACAGACAAGAGACAGTAATGTTGCAGCTCATTTGGAACTCCAGACAGACAAGAGACGGTAGTGTTGCAGCTCATTTGGAACTCCAGACAGACAAGAGACATTAGTGTTGCAGCTCATTTGGAACTCCAGACAGACAAGAGACAGTAGTACTGTAGCTCATTTGGAACTCCAGACAGACAAGAGACATTAGTGTTCCAGCTCATTTGGAACACCAGACAGACAAGAGACAGTATTACTGTAGCTCATTTGGAACTCCAGACAGACAAGAGACATTAGTGTTGCAGCTCATTTGGAACTCCAGACAGACAAGAGACTGT
This sequence comes from Coregonus lavaretus, assembly GCF_964263955.1. Classification (NCBI taxonomy): domain Eukaryota; kingdom Metazoa; phylum Chordata; class Actinopteri; order Salmoniformes; family Salmonidae; genus Coregonus; species Coregonus lavaretus. Next base: position 46,251 of record NW_028160295.1, on the reverse strand, counting down.
AGTGTTGCAGCTCATTTTGAACTCCAGACAGACAAGAGACAGTGGTACTGCAGCTCATTTGGAACTCCAGACAGACAAGAGACAGTAGTGTTGCAGCTCATTTGGAACTCCAGACAGACAGAGACAGTAGTACTGCAGCTCATTTGGAACCCCAGACAGACAAGAGACAGTAGTACTGCAGCTCATTTGGAACTCCAGACAGACAAGATACAGTAGTGTTGCAGCTCATTTGGAACGCCAGACAGACAAGAGACAGTAGTGCTGCAGCTCATTTGGAACACCAGACAGACAAGAGACAGTAGTGTTGCAGCTCATTTGGAACTCCAGACAGACAAGAAACTGTAGTCTTGCAGCTCATTTGGAACTCCAGACAGACAAGAGACAGTAGTGTTGCAGCTCATTTGGAACTCCAGACAGACAGAGACAGTAGTACTGCAGCTCATTTGGAACCCCAGACAGACAAGAGACAGTAGTACTGCAGCTCATTTGGAACTCCAGACAGACAAGATACAGTAGGGTTGCAGCTCATTTGGAACGCCAGACAGTCAAGAGACAGTAGTGCTGCAGCTCATTTGGAACACCAGACAGACAAGAGACAGTAGTGTTGCAGCTCATTTGGAACTCCAGACAGACAAGAAACTGTAGTCTTGCAGCTCATTTGGAACTCCAGACAGACAAGAGACAGTAGTGTTGCAGCTCATTTGGAACTCCAGACAGACAAGAGACGCTAGTGTTGCAGCTCATTTGGAACTCCAGACAGACAAGAGACGGTAGTGTTGCAGCTCATTTGGAACTCCAGACAGACAAGAGACGGTAGTGTTGCAGCTCATTTGGAACTCCAGACAGACAAGAGACAGTAGTGCTGCAGCTCATTTGGAACTCCAGACAGACAAGAAACAGTAGTGTTGCAGCTCATTTGGAACTCCAGACAGACAAGAGACAGTAGTGTAGCAGCTCATTTGGAACTCCAGACAGACAAGAGACAGTAATGTTGCAGCTCATTTGGAACTCCAGACAGACAAGAGACGGTAGTGTTGCAGCTCATTTGGAACTCCAGACAGACAAGAGACATTAGTGTTGCAGCTCATTTGGAACTCCAGACAGACAAGAGACAGTAGTACTGTAGCTCATTTGGAACTCCAGACAGACAAGAGACATTAGTGTTGCAGCTCATTTGGAACACCAGACAGACAAGATACAGTATTACTGTAGCTCATTTGGAACTCCAGACAGACAAGAGACATTAGTGTTGCAGCTCATTTGGAACTCCAGACAGACAAGAGACTGTAGTGTTGCAGCTCATTTGGAACTCCAGACAGACAGAGACAGTAGTACTGCAGCTCATTTGGAACCCCAGACAGACAAGAGACAGTAGTACTGCAGCTCATTTGGAACTCCAGACAGACAAGAGACATTAGTGTTGCAGCTCATTTGGAACTCCAGACAGACAAGAGACTGTAGTGTTGCAGCTCATTTTGAACTCCAGACGGACAAGAAACTGTAGTCTTGCAGCTCATTTGGAACTCCAGACAGACAAGAGACAGTGGTGTTGCAGCTCATTTGGAACTCCAGACAGACAAGAGACAGCAGTGTTGCAGCTCATTTGGAACTCCAGACAGACAAGAGACAGTAGTGCTGCAGCTCATTTGGAACCCCAGATAGACAAGAGACAGTAGTGTTGCAGCTCATTTGGAACTCCAGACAGACAAGTAACTGTAGTCTTGCAGCTCATTTGGAACTCCAGACAGACAAGAGACAGTAGTGTTGCAGCTCATTTGGAACTCCAGACAGACAAGAGACAGTAGTGTTGCAGCTCATTTGGAACTCCAGACAGACAAGAGACGCTAGTGTTGCAGCTCATTTGGAACTCCAGACAGACAAGAGACAGTAGTGTTGCAGCTCATTTGGAACTCCAGACAGACAAGAGACAGTAGTGTTGCAGCTCATTTGGAACTCCAGACAGACAAGAGACAGTGGTGTTGCAGCTCATTTGGAACTCCAGACAGACAAGAGACAGTAGTGTTGCAGCTCATTTGGAACTCCAGACAGACAAGATACAGTAGTGTTGCAGCTCATTTGGAACTTTAGACAGACAAGAGACAGTAGTACTGCAGCTCATTTGGAACTCCAGACAGACAAGAGACGGTAGTGTTGCAGCTCATTTGGAACTCCAGACAGACAAGAGACGGTAGTGTTGCAGCTCATTTGGAACTCCAGACAGACAAGAGACATTAGTATTGCAGCTCATTTGGAACTCCAGACAGACAAGAGACAGTAGTACTGTAGCTCATTTGGAACTCCAGACAGACAAGAGACATTAGTGTTGCAGCTCATTTGGAACACCAGACAGACAAGAGACAGTATTACTGTAGCTCATTTGGAACTCCAGACAGACAAGATACAGTAGTGTTGCAGCTCATTTGGAACTCCAGACAGACAAGAGACAGTAGTACTGCAGCTCATTTGGAACTCCAGACAGACAAGAGACAGTAGTGTAGTAGCTCATTTGGAACTCCAGACAGACAAGAGACAGTAGTGTTGCAGCTCATTTGGAACTCCAGACAGACAAGAAACGGTAGTGTTGCAGCTCATTTGGAACTCCAGACAGACAAGAGACGGTAGTGTTGCAGCTCATTTGGAACTCCAGACAGACAAGAGACAGTAGTACTGCAGCTCATTTGGAACTCCAGACAGACAAGAAACAGTAGTGTTGCAGCTCATTTGGAACTCCAGACAGACAAGAGACAGTAGTGTAGCAGCTCATTTGGAACTCCAGACAGACAAGAGACAGTAATGTTGCAGCTCATTTGGAACTCCAGACAGACAAGAGACGGTAGTGTTGCAGCTCATTTGGAACTCCAGACAGACAAGAGACATTAGTGTTGCAGCTCATTTGGAACTCCAGACAGACAAGAGACAGTAGTACTGTAGCTCATTTGGAACTCCAGACAGACAAGAGACATTAGTGTTCCAGCTCATTTGGAACACCAGACAGACAAGAGACAGTATTACTGTAGCTCATTTGGAACTCCAGACAGACAAGAGACATTAGTGTTGCAGCTCATTTGGAACTCCAGACAGACAAGAGACTGTAGTGTTGCAGCTCATTTTGAACTCCAGACAGACAAGAGACAGTGGTACTGCAGCTCATTTGGAACTCCAGACAGACAAGAGACAGTAGTGTTGCAGCTCATTTGGAACTCCAGACAGACAGAGACAGTAGTACTGCAGCTCATTTGGAACCCCAGACAGACAAGAGACAGTAGTACTGCAGCTCATTTGGAACTCCAGACAGACAAGATACAGTAGTGTTGCAGCTCATTTGGAACGCCAGACAGACAAGAGACAGTAGTGCTGCAGCTCATTTGGAACACCAGACAGACAAGAGACAGTAGTCTTGCAGCTCATTTGGAACTCCAGACAGACAAGAAACTGTAGTCTTGCAGCTCATTTGGAACTCCAGACAGACAAGAGACAGTAGTGTTGCAGCTCATTTGGAACTCCAGACAGACAGAGACAGTAGTGCTGCAGCTCATTTGGAACCCCAGACAGACAAGAGACAGTAGTACTGCAGCTCATTTGGAACTCCAGACAGACAAGATACAGTAGGGTTGCAGCTCATTTGGAACGCCAGACAGTCAAGAGACAGTAGTGCTGCAGCTCATTTGGAACACCAGACAGACAAGAGACAGTAGTGTTGCAGCTCATTTGGAACTCCAGACAGACAAGAAACTGTAGTCTTGCAGCTCATTTGGAACTCCAGACAGACAAGAGACAGTAGTGTTGCAGCTCATTTGGAACTCCAGACAGACAAGAGACGCTAGTGTTGCAGCTCATTTGGAACTCCAGACAGACAAGAGACGGTAGTGTTGCAGCTCATTTGGAACTCCAGACAGACAAGAGACGGTAGTGTTGCAGCTCATTTGGAACTCCAGACAGACAAGAGACAGTAGTACTGCAGCTCATTTGGAACTCCAGACAGACAAGAAACAGTAGTGTTGCAGCTCATTTGGAACTCCAGACAGACAAGAGACAGTAGTGTAGCAGCTCATTTGGAACTCCAGACAGACAAGAGACAGTAATGTTGCAGCTCATTTGGAACTCCAGACAGACAAGAGACGGTAGTGTTGCAGCTCATTTGGAACTCCAGACAGACAAGAGACAGTAGTACTGCAGCTCATTTGGAACTCCAGACAGACAAGAAACAGTAGTGTTGCAGCTCATTTGGAACTCCAGACAGACAAGAGACAGTAGTGTAGCAGCTCATTTGGAACTCCAGACAGACAAGAGACAGTAATGTTGCAGCTCATTTGGAACTCCAGACAGACAAGAGACGGTAGTGTTGCAGCTCATTTGGAACTCCAGACAGACAAGAGACATTAGTGTTGCAGCTCATTTGGAACTCCAGACAGACAAGAGACAGTAGTACTGTAGCTCATTTGGAACTCCAGACAGACAAGAGACATTAGTGTTCCAGCTCATTTGGAACACCAGACAGACAAGAGACAGTATTACTGTAGCTCATTTGGAACTCCAGACAGACAAGAGACATTAGTGTTGCAGCTCATTTGGAACTCCAGACAGACAAGAGACTGTAGTGTTGCAGCTCATTTTGAACTCCAGACAGACAAGAGACAGTGGTACTGCAGCTCATTTGGAACTCCAGACAGACAAGAGACAGTAGTGTTGCAGCTCATTTGGAACTCCAGACAGACAGAGACAGTAGTACTGCAGCTCATTTGGAACCCCAGACAGACAAGAGACAGTAGTACTGCAGCTCATTTGGAACTCCAGACAGACAAGATACAGTAGTGTTGCAGCTCATTTGGAACGCCAGACAGACAAGAGACAGTAGTGCTGCAGCTCATTTGGAACACCAGACAGACAAGAGACAGTAGTGTTGCAGCTCATTTGGAACTCCAGACAGACAAGAAACTGTAGTCTTGCAGCTCATTTGGAACTCCAGACAGACAAGAGACAGTAGTGTTGCAGCTCATTTGGAACTCCAGACAGACAGAGACAGTAGTACTGCAGCTCATTTGGAACCCCAGACAGACAAGAGACAGTAGTACTGCAGCTCATTTGGAACTCCAGACAGACAAGATACAGTAGGGTTGCAGCTCATTTGGAACGCCAGACAGTCAAGAGACAGTAGTGCTGCAGCTCATTTGGAACACCAGACAGACAAGAGACAGTAGTGTTGCAGCTCATTTGGAACTCCAGACAGACAAGAAACTGTAGTCTTGCAGCTCATTTGGAACTCCAGACAGACAAGAGACAGTAGTGTTGCAGCTCATTTGGAACTCCAGACAGACAAGAGACGCTAGTGTTGCAGCTCATTTGGAACTCCAGACAGACAAGAGACGGTAGTGTTGCAGCTCATTTGGAACTCCAGACAGACAAGAGACGGTAGTGTTGCAGCTCATTTGGAACTCCAGACAGACAAGAGACAGTAGTACTGCAGCTCATTTGGAACTCCAGACAGACAAGAAACAGTAGTGTTGCAGCTCATTTGGAACTCCAGACAGACAAGAGACAGTAGTGTAGCAGCTCATTTGGAACTCCAGACAGACAAGAGACAGTAATGTTGCAGCTCATTTGGAACTCCAGACAGACAAGAGACGGTAGTGTTGCAGCTCATTTGGAACTCCAGACAGACAAGAGACATTAGTGTTGCAGCTCATTTGGAACTCCAGACAGACAAGAGACAGTAGTACTGTAGCTCATTTGGAACTCCAGACAGACAAGAGACATTAGTGTTGCAGCTCATTTGGAACACCAGACAGACAAGATACAGTATTACTGTAGCTCATTTGGAACTCCAGACAGACAAGAGACATTAGTGTTGCAGCTCATTTGGAACTCCAGACAGACAAGAGACTGTAGTGTTGCAGCTCATTTGGAACTCCAGACAGACAAGAGACAGTAGTGTTGCAGCTCATTTGGATCTCCAGACAGACAAGAGACAGTAGTACTGCAGCTCATTTGGAACTCCAGACAGACAAGAGACATTAGTGTTGCAGCTCATTTGGAACTCCAGACAGACAAGAGACAGTAGTACCGTAGCTCATTTGGAACTCCAGACAGACAAGAGACATTAGTGTTGCAGCTCATTTGGAACACCAGACAGACAAGAGACAGTATTACTGTAGCTCATTTGGAACTCCAGACAGACAAGATACAGTAGTGTTGCAGCTCATTTGGAACTCCAGACAGACAAGAGACAGTAGTACTGCAGCTCATTTGGAACTCCAGACAGACAAGAGACAGTAGTGTAGTAGCTCATTTGGAACTCCAGACAGACAAGAGACAGTAGTGTTGCAGCTCATTTGGAACTCCAGACAGACAAGAGACGGTAGTGTTGCAGCTCATTTGGAACTCCAGACAGACAAGAGACGGTAGTGTTGCAGCTCATTTGGAACTCCAGACAGACAAGAGACATTAGTATTGCAGCTCATTTGGAACTCCAGACAGACAAGAGACAGTAGTACTGTAGCTCATTTGGAACTCCAGACAGACAAGAGACATTAGTGTTGCAGCTCATTTGTAACACCAGACAGACAAGAGACAGTATTACTGTAGCTCATTTGGAACTCCAGACAGACAAGATACAGTAGTGTTGCAGCTCATTTGGAACTCCAGACAGACAAGAGACAGTAGTACTGCAGCTCATTTGGAACTCCAGACAGACAAGAGACAGTAGTGTAGTAGCTCATTTGGAACTCCAGACAGACAAGAGACAGTAGTGTTGCAGCTCATTTGGAACTCCAGACAGACAAGAAACGGTAGTGTTGCAGCTCATTTGGAACTCCAGACAGACAAGAGACGGTAGTGTTGCAGCTCATTTGGAACTCCAGACAGACAAGAGACAGTAGTACTGCAGCTCATTTGGAACTCCAGACAGACAAGAAACAGTAGTGTTGCAGCTCATTTGGAACTCCAGACAGACAAGAGACAGTAGTGTAGCAGCTCATTTGGAACTCCAGACAGACAAGAGACAGTAATGTTGCAGCTCATTTGGAACTCCAGACAGACAAGAGACGGTAGTGTTGCAGCTCATTTGGAACTCCAGACAGACAAGAGACATTAGTGTTGCAGCTCATTTGGAACTCCAGACAGACAAGAGACAGTAGTACTGTAGCTCATTTGGAACTCCAGACAGACAAGAGACATTAGTGTTCCAGCTCATTTGGAACACCAGACAGACAAGAGACAGTATTACTGTAGCTCATTTGGAACTCCAGACAGACAAGAGACATTAGTGTTGCAGCTCATTTGGAACTCCAGACAGACAAGAGACTGTAGTGTTGCAGCTCATTTTGAACTCCAGACAGACAAGAGACAGTGGTACTGCAGCTCATTTGGAACTCCAGACAGACAAGAGACAGTAGTGTTGCAGCTCATTTGGAACTCCAGACAGACAGAGACAGTAGTACTGCAGCTCATTTGGAACCCCAGACAGACAAGAGACAGTAGTACTGCAGCTCATTTGGAACTCCAGACAGACAAGATACAGTAGTGTTGCAGCTCATTTGGAACGCCAGACAGACAAGAGACAGTAGTGCTGCAGCTCATTTGGAACACCAGACAGACAAGAGACAGTAGTGTTGCAGCTCATTTGGAACTCCAGACAGACAAGAAACTGTAGTCTTGCAGCTCATTTGGAACTCCAGACAGACAAGAGACAGTAGTGTTGCAGCTCATTTGGAACTCCAGACAGACAGAGACAGTAGTACTGCAGCTCATTTGGAACCCCAGACAGACAAGAGACAGTAGTACTGCAGCTCATTTGGAACTCCAGACAGACAAGATACAGTAGGGTTGCAGCTCATTTGGAACGCCAGACAGTCAAGAGACAGTAGTGCTGCAGCTCATTTGGAACACCAGACAGACAAGAGACAGTAGTGTTGCAGCTCATTTGGAACTCCAGACAGACAAGAAACTGTAGTCTTGCAGCTCATTTGGAACTCCAGACAGACAAGAGACAGTAGTGTTGCAGCTCATTTGGAACTCCAGACAGACAAGAGACGCTAGTGTTGCAGCTCATTTGGAACTCCAGACAGACAAGAGACGGTAGTGTTGCAGCTCATTTGGAACTCCAGACAGACAAGAGACGGTAGTGTTGCAGCTCATTTGGAACTCCAGACAGACAAGAGACAGTAGTGCTGCAGCTCATTTGGAACTCCAGACAGACAAGAAACAGTAGTGTTGCAGCTCATTTGGAACTCCAGACAGACAAGAGACAGTAGTGTAGCAGCTCATTTGGAACTCCAGACAGACAAGAGACAGTAATGTTGCAGCTCATTTGGAACTCCAGACAGACAAGAGACGGTAGTGTTGCAGCTCATTTGGAACTCCAGACAGACAAGAGACATTAGTGTTGCAGCTCATTTGGAACTCCAGACAGACAAGAGACAGTAGTACTGTAGCTCATTTGGAACTCCAGACAGACAAGAGACATTAGTGTTGCAGCTCATTTGGAACACCAGACAGACAAGATACAGTATTACTGTAGCTCATTTGGAACTCCAGACAGACAAGAGACATTAGTGTTGCAGCTCATTTGGAACTCCAGACAGACAAGAGACTGTAGTGTTGCAGCTCATTTGGAACTCCAGACAGACAGAGACAGTAGTACTGCAGCTCATTTGGAACCCCAGACAGACAAGAGACAGTAGTACTGCAGCTCATTTGGAACTCCAGACAGACAAGAGACATTAGTGTTGCAGCTCATTTGGAACTCCAGACAGACAAGAGACTGTAGTGTTGCAGCTCATTTTGAACTCCAGACGGACAAGAAACTGTAGTCTTGCAGCTCATTTGGAACTCCAGACAGACAAGAGACAGTGGTGTTGCAGCTCATTTGGAACTCCAGACAGACAAGAGACAGCAGTGTTGCAGCTCATTTGGAACTCCAGACAGACAAGAGACAGTAGTGCTGCAGCTCATTTGGAACCCCAGATAGACAAGAGACAGTAGTGTTGCAGCTCATTTGGAACTCCAGACAGACAAGTAACTGTAGTCTTGCAGCTCATTTGGAACTCCAGACAGACAAGAGACAGTAGTGTTGCAGCTCATTTGGAACTCCAGACAGACAAGAGACAGTAGTGTTGCAGCTCATTTGGAACTCCAGACAGACAAGAGACGCTAGTGTTGCAGCTCATTTGGAACTCCAGACAGACAAGAGACAGTAGTGTTGCAGCTCATTTGGAACTCCAGACAGACAAGAGACAGTAGTGTTGCAGCTCATTTGGAACTCCAGACAGACAAGAGACAGTGGTGTTGCAGCTCATTTGGAACTCCAGACAGACAAGAGACAGTAGTGTTGCAGCTCATTTGGAACTCCAGACAGACAAGATACAGTAGTGTTGCAGCTCATTTGGAACTTTAGACAGACAAGAGACAGTAGTACTGCAGCTCATTTGGAACTCCAGACAGACAAGAGACAGTAGTATTGCAGCTCATTTGGAACTCCAGACAGACAAGAGACAGTAGTACTGCAGCTCATTTGGAACTCCAGACAGACAAGGGACAGTAGTGTTGCAGCTCATTTGAACTCCAGACAGACAAGATACAGTAGTGTTGCAGCTCATTTGGAACTCCAGACAGACAAGAGACAGTAGTGTTGCAGCTCATTTGGAACTCCAGACAGACAAGAGACAGTAGTGTTGCAGCTCATTTGGATCTCCAGACAGACAAGAGACAGTAGTACTGCAGCTCATTTGGAACTCCAGACAGACAAGAGACAGTATTACTGCAGCTCATTTGGAACTCCAGACAGACAAGAGACAGTATTACTGTAGCTCATTTGGAACTCCAGACAGACAAGAGACGGTAGTGTTGCAGCTCATTTGGAACTCCAGACAGACAAGAGACATTAGTGTTGCAGCTCATTTGGAACACCAGACAGACAAGAGACAGTATTACTGTAGCTCATTTGGAACTCCAGACAGACAAGAGACATTAGAGTTGCAGCTCATTTGGAACTCCAGACAGACAAGAGACAGTAGTACTGCAGCTCATTTGGAACTCCAGACAGACAAGAGACAGTGGTACTGCAGCTCATTTGGAACTCCAGACAGACAAGAGACAGTAGTGTTGCAGCTCATTTGGAACTCCAGACAGACAGAGACAGTAGTACTGCAGCTCATTTGGAACCCCAGACAGACAGGAGACAGTAGTACTGCAGCTCATTTGGAACTCCAGACAGACAAGAGACAGTAGTGTTGCAGCTCATTTGGAACTCCAGACAGACAAGAGAAAGTAGTACTGCAGCTCATTTGGAACTCCAGACAGACAAGCGACAGTAGTGCTGCAGCTCATTTGGAACCCCAGACAGACAAGAGACGGTAGTGTTGCAGCTCATTTGGAACTCCAGACAGACAAGAAACTGTAGTCTTGCAGCTCATTTGGAACTCCAGACAGACAAGAGACAGTAGTGTTGCAGCTCATTTGGAACTCCACACAGACAAGAGACAGTAGTGTTGCAGCTCATTTGGAACTCCACACAGACAAGAGACGCTAGTGTTGCAGCTCATTTGGAACTCCAGACAGACAAGAGACGGTAGTGTAGCAGCTCAATTGGAACTCCAGACAGACAAGAAACAGTATTACTGCAGCTCATTTGGAACTCCAGACAGACAAGAGACAGTAGTGTTGCAGCTCATTTGGAACTCCAGACAGACAAGAGACAGAAGTGTTGCAGCTCATTTGGAACTCCAGATAGACAAGAGACAGTGGTGTTGCAGCTCATTTGGAATTCCAGACAGACAAGAGACAGTAGTGTTGCAGCTCATTTGGAACTCCAGACAGACAAGAAACTGTAGTCTTGCAGCTCATTTGGAACTCCAGACAGACAAGAGACAGTAGTGTTGCAGCTCATTTGGAACTCCAGACAGACAAGAGACGCTAGTGTTGCAGCTCATTTGGAACTCCAGACAGACAAGAGACGGTAGTGTTGCAGCTCATTTGGAACTCCAGACAGACAAGAGACATTAGTGTTGCAGCTCATTTGGAACTCCAGACAGACAAGAGACAGTAGTACTGTAGCTCATTTGGAACTCCAGACAGACAAGAGACATTAGTGTTGCAGCTCATTTGGAACACCAGACAGACAAGATACAGTATTACTGTAGCTCATTTGGAACTCCAGACAGACAAGAGACATTAGTGTTGCAGCTCATTTGGAACTCCAGACAGACAAGAGACTGTAGTGTTGCAGCTCATTTGGAACTCCAGACAGACAGAGACAGTAGTACTGCAGCTCATTTGGAACCCCAGACAGACAAGAGACAGTAGTACTGCAGCTCATTTGGAACTCCAGACAGACAAGAGACATTAGTGTTGCAGCTCATTTGGAACTCCAGACAGACAAGAGACTGTAGTGTTGCAGCTCATTTTGAACTCCAGACGGACAAGAAACTGTAGTCTTGCAGCTCATTTGGAACTCCAGACAGACAAGAGACAGTGGTGTTGCAGCTCATTTGGAACTCCAGACAGACAAGAGACAGCAGTGTTGCAGCTCATTTGGAACTCCAGACAGACAAGAGACAGTAGTGCTGCAGCTCATTTGGAACCCCAGATAGACAAGAGACAGTAGTGTTGCAGCTCATTTGGAACTCCAGACAGACAAGTAACTGTAGTCTTGCAGCTCATTTGGAACTCCAGACAGACAAGAGACAGTAGTGTTGCAGCTCATTTGGAACTCCAGACAGACAAGAGACAGTAGTGTTGCAGCTCATTTGGAACTCCAGACAGACAAGAGACGCTAGTGTTGCAGCTCATTTGGAACTCCAGACAGACAAGAGACAGTAGTGTTGCAGCTCATTTGGAACTCCAGACAGACAAGAGACAGTAGTGTTGCAGCTCATTTGGAACTCCAGACAGACAAGAGACAGTGGTGTTGCAGCTCATTTGGAACTCCAGACAGACAAGAGACAGTAGTGTTGCAGCTCATTTGGAACTCCAGACAGACAAGATACAGTAGTGTTGCAGCTCATTTGGAACTTTAGACAGACAAGAGACAGTAGTACTGCAGCTCATTTGGAACTCCAGACAGACAAGAGACAGTAGTATTGCAGCTCATTTGGAACTCCAGACAGACAAGAGACAGTAGTACTGCAGCTCATTTGGAACTCCAGACAGACAAGGGACAGTAGTGTTGCAGCTCATTTGAACTCCAGACAGACAAGATACAGTAGTGTTGCAGCTCATTTGGAACTCCAGACAGACAAGAGACAGTAGTGTTGCAGCTCATTTGGAACTCCAGACAGACAAGAGACAGTAGTGTTGCAGCTCATTTGGATCTCCAGACAGACAAGAGACAGTAGTACTGCAGCTCATTTGGAACTCCAGACAGACAAGAGACAGTATTACTGCAGCTCATTTGGAACTCCAGACAGACAAGAGACAGTATTACTGTAGCTCATTTGGAACTCCAGACAGACAAGAGACGGTAGTGTTGCAGCTCATTTGGAACTCCAGACAGACAAGAGACATTAGTGTTGCAGCTCATTTGGAACACCAGACAGACAAGAGACAGTATTACTGTAGCTCATTTGGAACTCCAGACAGACAAGAGACATTAGAGTTGCAGCTCATTTGGAACTCCAGACAGACAAGAGACAGTAGTACTGCAGCTCATTTGGAACTCCAGACAGACAAGAGACAGTGGTACTGCAGCTCATTTGGAACTCCAGACAGACAAGAGACAGTAGTGTTGCAGCTCATTTGGAACTCCAGACAGACAGAGACAGTAGTACTGCAGCTCATTTGGAACCCCAGACAGACAGGAGACAGTAGTACTGCAGCTCATTTGGAACTCCAGACAGACAAGAGACAGTAGTGTTGCAGCTCATTTGGAACTCCAGACAGACAAGAGAAAGTAGTACTGCAGCTCATTTGGAACTCCAGACAGACAAGCGACAGTAGTGCTGCAGCTCATTTGGAACCCCAGACAGACAAGAGACGGTAGTGTTGCAGCTCATTTGGAACTCCAGACAGACAAGAAACTGTAGTCTTGCAGCTCATTTGGAACTCCAGACAGACAAGAGACAGTAGTGTTGCAGCTCATTTGGAACTCCACACAGACAAGAGACAGTAGTGTTGCAGCTCATTTGGAACTCCACACAGACAAGAGACGCTAGTGTTGCAGCTCATTTGGAACTCCAGACAGACAAGAGACGGTAGTGTAGCAGCTCAATTGGAACTCCAGACAGACAAGAAACAGTATTACTGCAGCTCATTTGGAACTCCAGACAGACAAGAGACAGTAGTGTTGCAGCTCATTTGGAACTCCAGACAGACAAGAGACAGAAGTGTTGCAGCTCATTTGGAACTCCAGATAGACAAGAGACAGTGGTGTTGCAGCTCATTTGGAATTCCAGACAGACAAGAGACAGTAGTGTTGCAGCTCATTTGGAACTCCAGACAGACAAGAAACTGTAGTCTTGCAGCTCATTTGGAACTCCAGACAGACAAGAGACAGTAGTGTTGCAGCTCATTTGGAACTCCAGACAGACAAGAGACGCTAGTGTTGCAGCTCATTTGGAACTCCAGACAGACAAGAGACGGTAGTGTTGCAGCTCATTTGGAACTCCAGACAGACAAGAGACGGTAGTGTTGCAGCTCATTTGGAACTCCAGACAGACAAGAGACAGTAGTACTGCAGCTCATTTGGAACTCCAGACAGACAAGAAACAGTAGTGTTGCAGCTCATTTGGAACTCCAGACAGACAAGAGACAGTAGTGTAGCAGCTCATTTGGAACTCCAGACAGACAAGAGACAGTAATGTTGCAGCTCATTTGGAACTCCAGACAGACAAGAGACGGTAGTGTTGCAGCTCATTTGGAACTCCAGACAGACAAGAGACATTAGTGTTGCAGCTCATTTGGAACTCCAGACAGACAAGAGACAGTAGTACTGTAGCTCATTTGGATCTCCAGACAGACAAGAGACATTAGTGTTGCAGCTCATTTGGAACACCAGACAGACAAGAGACAGTATTACTGTAGCTCATTTGGAACTCCAGACAGACAAGAGACATTAGTGTTGCAGCTCATTTGGAACTCCAGACAGACAAGAGACTGTAGTGTTGCAGCTCATTTGGAACTCCAGACAGACAGAGACAGTAGTACTGCAGCTCATTTGGAACCCCAGACAGACAAGAGACAGTAGTACTGCAGCTCATTTGGAACTCCAGACAGACAAGAGACATTAGTGTTGCAGCTCATTTGGAACTCCAGACAGACAAGAGACTGTAGTGTTGCAGCTCATTTTGAACTCCAGACAGACAAGAAACTGTAGTCTTGCAGCTCATTTGGAACTCCAGACAGACAAGAGACAGTGGTGTTGCAGCTCATTTGGAACTCCAGACAGACAAGAGACAGCAGTGTTGCAGCTCATTTGGAACTCCAGACAGACAAGAGACAGTAGTGCTGCAGCTCATTTGGAACCCCAGATAGACAAGAGACAGTAGTGTTGCAGCTCATTTGGAACTCCAGACAGACAAGTAACTGTAGTCTTGCAGCTCATTTGGAACTCCAGACAGACAAGAGACAGTAGTGTTGCAGCTCATTTGGAACTCCAGACAGACAAGAGACAGTAGTGTTGCAGCTCATTTGGAACTCCAGACAGACAAGAGACGCTAGTGTTGCAGCTCATTTGGAACTCCAGACAGACAAGAGACAGTAGTGTTGCAGCTCATTTGGAACTCCAGACAGACAAGAGACAGTAGTGTTGCAGCTCATTTGGAACTCCAGACAGACAAGAGACAGTGGTGTTGCAGCTCATTTGGAACTCCAGACAGACAAGAGACAGTAGTGTTGCAGCTCATTTGGAACTCCAGACAGACAAGATACAGTAGTGTTGCAGCTCATTTGGAACTTTAGACAGACAAGAGACAGTAGTACTGCAGCTCATTTGGAACTCCAGACAGACAAGAGACAGCAGTATTGCAGCTCATTTGGAACTCCAGACAGACAAGAGACAGTAGTACTGCAGCTCATTTGGAACTCCAGACAGACAAGGGACAGTAGTGTTGCAGCTCATTTGAACTCCAGACAGACAAGATACAGTAGTGTTGCAGCTCATTTGGAACTCCAGACAGACAAGAGACAGTAGTGTTGCAGCTCATTTGGAACTCCAGACAGACAAGAGACAGTAGTGTTGCAGCTCATTTGGATCTCCTGACAGACAAGAGACAGTAGTACTGCAGCTCATTTGGAACTCCAGACAGACAAGAGACAGTATTACTGCAGCTCATTTGGAACTCCAGACAGACAAGAGACAGTATTACTGTAGCTCATTTGGAACTCCAGACAGACAAGAGACGGTAGTGTTGCAGCTCATTTGGAACTCCAGACAGACAAGAGACATTAGTGTTGCAGCTCATTTGGAACACCAGACAGACAAGAGACAGTATTACTGTAGCTCATTTGGAACTCCAGACAGACAAGAGACATTAGTGTTGCAGCTCATTTGGAACTCCAGACAGACAAGAGACAGTAGTACTGCAGCTCATTTGGAACTCCAGACAGACAAGAGACAGTGGTACTGCAGCTCATTTGGAACTCCAGACAGACAAGAGACAGTAGTGTTGCAGCTCATTTGGAACTCCAGACAGACAGAGACAGTAGTACTGCAGCTCATTTGGAACCCCAGACAGACAGGAGACAGTAGTACTGCAGCTCATTTGGAACTCCAGACAGACAAGAGACAGTAGTGTTGCAGCTCATTTGGAACTCCAGACAGACAAGAGAAAGTAGTACTGCAGCTCATTTGGAACTCCAGACAGACAAGCGACAGTAGTGCTGCAGCTCATTTGGAACCCCAGACAGACAAGAGACGGTAGTGTTGCAGCTCATTTGGAACTCCAGACAGACAAGAAACTGTAGTCTTGCAGCTCATTTGGAACTCCAGACAGACAAGAGACAGTAGTGTTGCAGCTCATTTGGAACTCCACACAGACAAGAGACAGTAGTGTTGCAGCTCATTTGGAACTCCACACAGACAAGAGACGCTAGTGTTGCAGCTCATTTGGAACTCCAGACAGACAAGAGACGGTAGTGTAGCAGCTCAATTGGAACTCCAGACAGACAAGAAACAGTATTACTGCAGCTCATTTGGAACTCCAGACAGACAAGAAACTGTAGTCTTGCAGCTCATTTGGAACTCCAGACAGACAAGAGACAGTAGTGTTGCAGCTCATTTGGAACTCCAGACAGACAAGAGACGCTAGTGTTGCAGCTCATTTGGAACTCCAGACAGACAAGAGACGGTAGTGTTGCAGCTCATTTGGAACTCCAGACAGACAAGAGACGGTAGTGTTGCAGCTCATTTGGAACTCCAGACAGACAAGAGACAGTAGTACTGCAGCTCATTTGGAACTCCAGACAGACAAGAAACAGTAGTGTTGCAGCTCATTTGGAACTCCAGACAGACAAGAGACAGTAGTGTAGCAGCTCATTTGGAACTCCAGACAGACAAGAGACAGTAATGTTGCAGCTCATTTGGAACTCCAGACAGACAAGAGACAGTAGTGCTGCAGCTCATTTGGAACCCCAGATAGACAAGAGACAGTAGTGTTGCAGCTCATTTGGAACTCCAGACAGACAAGTAACTGTAGTCTTGCAGCTCATTTGGAACTCCAGACAGACAAGAGACAGTAGTGTTGCAGCTCATTTGGAACTCCAGACAGACAAGAGACAGTAGTGTTGCAGCTCATTTGGAACTCCAGACAGACAAGAGACGCTAGTGTTGCAGCTCATTTGGAACTCCAGACAGACAAGAGACAGTAGTGTTGCAGCTCATTTGGAACTCCAGACAGACAAGAGACAGTAGTGTTGCAGCTCATTTGGAACTCCAGACAGACAAGAGACAGTGGTGTTGCAGCTCATTTGGAACTCCAGACAGACAAGAGACAGTAGTGTTGCAGCTCATTTGGAACTCCAGACAGACAAGATACAGTAGTGTTGCAGCTCATTTGGAACTTTAGACAGACAAGAGACAGTAGTACTGCAGCTCATTTGGAACTCCAGACAGACAAGAGACAGTAGTATTGCAGCTCATTTGGAACTCCAGACAGACAAGAGACAGTAGTACTGCAGCTCATTTGGAACTCCAGACAGACAAGGGACAGTAGTGTTGCAGCTCATTTGAACTCCAGACAGACAAGATACAGTAGTGTTGCAGCTCATTTGGAACTCCAGACAGACAAGAGACAGTAGTGTTGCAGCTCATTTGGAACTCCAGACAGACAAGAGACAGTAGTGTTGCAGCTCATTTGGATCTCCAGACAGACAAGAGACAGTAGTACTGCAGCTCATTTGGAACTCCAGACAGACAAGAGACAGTATTACTGCAGCTCATTTGGAACTCCAGACAGACAAGAGACAGTATTACTGTAGCTCATTTGGAACTCCAGACAGACAAGAGACGGTAGTGTTGCAGCTCATTTGGAACTCCAGACAGACAAGAGACATTAGTGTTGCAGCTCATTTGGAACACCAGACAGACAAGAGACAGTATTACTGTAGCTCATTTGGAACTCCAGACAGACAAGAGACATTAGTGTTGCAGCTCATTTGGAACTCCAGACAGACAAGAGACAGTAGTACTGCAGCTCATTTGGAACTCCAGACAGACAAGAGACAGTGGTACTGCAGCTCATTTGGAACTCCAGACAGACAAGAGACAGTAGTGTTGCAGCTCATTTGGAACTCCAGACAGACAGAGACAGTAGTACTGCAGCTCATTTGGAACCCCAGACAGACAGGAGACAGTAGTACTGCAGCTCATTTGGAACTCCAGACAGACAAGAGACAGTAGTGTTGCAGCTCATTTGGAACTCCAGACAGACAAGAGAAAGTAGTACTGCAGCTCATTTGGAACTCCAGACAGACAAGCGACAGTAGTGCTGCAGCTCATTTGGAACCCCAGACAGACAAGAGACGGTAGTGTTGCAGCTCATTTGGAACTCCAGACAGACAAGAAACTGTAGTCTTGCAGCTCATTTGGAACTCCAGACAGACAAGAGACAGTAGTGTTGCAGCTCATTTGGAACTCCACACAGACAAGAGACAGTAGTGTTGCAGCTCATTTGGAACTCCACACAGACAAGAGACGCTAGTGTTGCAGCTCATTTGGAACTCCAGACAGACAAGAGACGGTAGTGTAGCAGCTCAATTGGAACTCCAGACAGACAAGAAACAGTATTACTGCAGCTCATTTGGAACTCCAGACAGACAAGAAACTGTAGTCTTGCAGCTCATTTGGAACTCCAGACAGACAAGAGACAGTAGTGTTGCAGCTCATTTGGAACTCCAGACAGACAAGAGACGCTAGTGTTGCAGCTCATTTGGAACTCCAGACAGACAAGAGACGGTAGTGTTGCAGCTCATTTGGAACTCCAGACAGACAAGAGACGGTAGTGTTGCAGCTCATTTGGAACTCCAGACAGACAAGAGACAGTAGTACTGCAGCTCATTTGGAACTCCAGACAGACAAGAAACAGTAGTGTTGCAGCTCATTTGGAACTCCAGACTGACAAGAGACAGTAGTGTAGCAGCTCATTTGGAACTCCAGACAGACAAGAGACAGTAATGTTGCAGCTCATTTGGAACTCCAGACAGACAAGAGACAGTAGTACTGTAGCTCATTTGGAACTCCAGACAGACAAGAGACAGTAGTGTTGCAGCTCATTTGGAACACCAGACAGACAAGAGACAGTATTACTGTAGCTCATTTGGAACTCCAGACAGACAAGAGACATTAGTGTTGAAGCTCATTTGGAACTCCAGACAGACAAGAGACTGTAGTGTTGCAGCTCATTTGGAACTCCAGACAGACAGAGACAGTAGTACTGCAGCTCATTTGGAACCCCAGACAGACAAGAGACAGTAGTACTGCAGCTCATTTGGAACTCCAGACAGACAAGAGACATTAGTGTTGCAGCTCATTTGGAACTCCAGACAGACAAGAGACTGTAGTGTTGCAGCTCATTTTGAACTCCAGACAGACAAGAAACTGTAGTCTTGCAGCTCATTTGGAACTCCAGACAGACAAGAGACAGTGGTGTTGCAGCTCATTTGGAACTCCAGACAGACAAGAGACAGCAGTGTTGCAGCTCATTTGGAACTCCAGACAGACAAGAGACAGTAGTGCTGCAGCTCATTTGGAACCCCAGATAGACAAGAGACAGTAGTGTTGCAGCTCATTTGGAACTCCAGACAGACAAGTAACTGTAGTCTTGCAGCTCATTTGGAACTCCAGACAGACAAGAGACAGTAGTGTTGCAGCTCATTTGGAACTCCAGACAGACAAGAGACAGTAGTGTTGCAGCTCATTTGGAACTCCAGACAGACAAGAGACGCTAGTGTTGCAGCTCATTTGGAACTGCAGACAGACAAGAGACAGTAGTGTTGCAGCTCATTTGGAACTCCAGACAGACAAGAGACAGTAGTGTTGCAGCTCATTTGGAACTCCAGACAGACAAGAGACAGTGGTGTTGCAGCTCATTTGGAACTCCAGACAGACAAGAGACAGTAGTGTTGCAGCTCATTTGGAACTCCAGACAGACAAGATACAGTAGTGTTGCAGCTCATTTGGAACTTTAGACAGACAAGAGACAGTAGTACTGCAGCTCATTTGGAACTCCAGACAGACAAGAGACAGTAGTATTGCAGCTCATTTGGAACTCCAGACAGACAAGAGACAGTAGTACTGCAGCTCATTTGGAACTCCAGACAGACAAGGGACAGTAGTGTTGCAGCTCATTTGAACTCCAGACAGACAAGATACAGTAGTGTTGCAGCTCATTTGGAACTCCAGACAGACAAGAGACAGTAGTGTTGCAGCTCATTTGGAACTCCAGACAGACAAGAGACAGTAGTGTTGCAGCTCATTTGGATCTCCAGACAGACAAGAGACAGTAGTACTGCAGCTCATTTGGAACTCCAGACAGACAAGAGACAGTATTACTGCAGCTCATTTGGAACTCCAGACAGACAAGAGACAGTATTACTGTAGCTCATTTGGAACTCCAGACAGACAAGAGACGGTAGTGTTGCAGCTCATTTGGAACTCCAGACAGACAAGAGACATTAGTGTTGCAGCTCATTTGGAACACCAGACAGACAAGAGACAGTATTACTGTAGCTCATTTGGAACTCCAGACAGACAAGAGACATTAGTGTTGCAGCTCATTTGGAACTCCAGACAGACAAGAGACAGTAGTACTGCAGCTCATTTGGAACTCCAGACAGACAAGAGACAGTGGTACTGCAGCTCATTTCGAACTCCAGACAGACAAGAGACAGTAGTGTTGCAGCTCATTTGGGACTCCAGACAGACAGAGACAGTAGTACTGCAGCTCATTTGTAACCCCAGACAGACAGGAGACAGTAGTACTGCAGCTCATTTGGAACTCCAGACAGACAAGAGACAGTAGTGTTGCAGCTCATTTGGAACTCCAGACAGACAAGAGAAAGTAGTACTGCAGCTCATTTGGAACTCCAGACAGACAAGCGACAGTAGTGCTGCAGCTCATTTGGAACCCCAGACAGACAAGAGACGGTAGTGTTGCAGCTCATTTGGAACTCCAGACAGACAAGAAACTGTAGTCTTGCAGCTCATTTGGAACTCCAGACAGACAAGAGACAGTAGTGTTGCAGCTCATTTGGAACTCCACACAGACAAGAGACAGTAGTGTTGCAGCTCATTTGGAACTCCACACAGACAAGAGACGCTAGTGTTGCAGCTCATTTGGAACTCCAGACAGACAAGAGACGGTAGTGTAGCAGCTCAATTGGAACTCCAGACAGACAAGAAACAGTATTACTGCAGCTCATTTGGAACTCCAGACAGACAAGAGACAGTAGTGTTGCAGCTCATTTGGAACTCCAGACAGACAAGAGACAGAAGTGTTGCAGCTCATTTGGAACTCCAGATAGACAAGAGACAGTGGTGTTGCAGCTCATTTGGAATTCCAGACAGACAAGAGACAGTAGTGTTGCAGCTCATTTGGAACTCCAGACAGACAAGAAACTGTAGTCTTGCAGCTCATTTGGAACTCCAGACAGACAAGAGACAGTAGTGTTGCAGCTCATTTGGAACTCCAGACAGACAAGAGACGCTAGTGTTGCAGCTCATTTGGAACTCCAGACAGACAAGAGACGGTAGTGTTGCAGCTCATTTGGAACTCCAGACAGACAAGAGACGGTAGTGTTGCAGCTCATTTGGAACTCCAGACAGACAAGAGACAGTAGTACTGCAGCTCATTTGGAACTCCAGACAGACAGAGACAGTAGTACTGCAGCTCATTTGGAACCCCAGACAGACAGGAGACAGTAGTACTGCAGCTCATTTGGAACTCCAGACAGACAAGAGACAGTAGTGTTGCAGCTCATTTGGAACTCCAGACAGACAAGAGAAAGTAGTACTGCAGCTCATTTGGAACTCCAGACAGACAAGCGACAGTAGTGCTGCAGCTCATTTGGAACCCCAGACAGACAAGAGACGGTAGTGTTGCAGCTCATTTGGAACTCCAGACAGACAGAGACAGTAGTACTGCAGCTCATTTGGAACCCCAGACAGACAGGAGACAGTAGTACTGCAGCTCATTTGGAACTCCAGACAGACAAGAGACAGTAGTGTTGCAGCTCATTTGGAACTCCAGACAGACAAGAGAAAGTAGTACTGCAGCTCATTTGGAACTCCAGACAGACAAGCGACAGTAGTGCTGCAGCTCATTTGGAACCCCAGACAGACAAGAGACGGTAGTGTTGCAGCTCATTTGGAACTCCAGACAGACAAGAAACTGTAGTCTTGCAGCTCATTTGGAACTCCAGACAGACAAGAGACAGTAGTGTTGCAGCTCATTTGGAACTCCACACAGACAAGAGACAGTAGTGTTGCAGCTCATTTGGAACTCCACACAGACAAGAGACGCTAGTGTTGCAGCTCATTTGGAACTCCAGACAGACAAGAGACGGTAGTGTAGCAGCTCAATTGGAACTCCAGACAGACAAGAAACAGTATTACTGCAGCTCATTTGGAACTCCAGACAGACAAGAAACTGTAGTCTTGCAGCTCATTTGGAACTCCAGACAGACAAGAGACAGTAGTGTTGCAGCTCATTTGGAACTCCAGACAGACAAGAGACGCTAGTGTTGCAGCTCATTTGGAACTCCAGACAGACAAGAGACGGTAGTGTTGCAGCTCATTTGGAACTCCAGACAGACAAGAGACGGTAGTGTTGCAGCTCATTTGGAACTCCAGACAGACAAGAGACAGTAGTACTGCAGCTCATTTGGAACTCCAGACAGACAAGAAACAGTAGTGTTGCAGCTCATTTGGAACTCCAGACAGACAAGAGACAGTAGTGTAGCAGCTCATTTGGAACTCCAGACAGACAAGAGACAGTAATGTTGCAGCTCATTTGGAACTCCAGACAGACAAGAGACAGTAGTGCTGCAGCTCATTTGGAACCCCAGATAGACAAGAGACAGTAGTGTTGCAGCTCATTTGGAACTCCAGACAGACAAGTAACTGTAGTCTTGCAGCTCATTTGGAACTCCAGACAGACAAGAGACAGTAGTGTTGCAGCTCATTTGGAACTCCAGACAGACAAGAGACAGTAGTGTTGCAGCTCATTTGGAACTCCAGACAGACAAGAGACGCTAGTGTTGCAGCTCATTTGGAACTCCAGACAGACAAGAGACAGTAGTGTTGCAGCTCATTTGGAACTCCAGACAGACAAGAGACAGTAGTGTTGCAGCTCATTTGGAACTCCAGACAGACAAGAGACAGTGGTGTTGCAGCTCATTTGGAACTCCAGACAGACAAGAGACAGTAGTGTTGCAGCTCATTTGGAACTCCAGACAGACAAGATACAGTAGTGTTGCAGCTCATTTGGAACTTTAGACAGACAAGAGACAGTAGTACTGCAGCTCATTTGGAACTCCAGACAGACAAGAGACAGTAGTATTGCAGCTCATTTGGAACTCCAGACAGACAAGAGACAGTAGTACTGCAGCTCATTTGGAACTCCAGACAGACAAGAGACAGTAGTGTAGCAGCTCATTTGGAACTCCAGACAGACAAGAGACAGTAATGTTGCAGCTCATTTGGAACTCCAGACAGACAAGAGACAGTAGTGCTGCAGCTCATTTGGAACCCCAGATAGACAAGAGACAGTAGTGTTGCAGCTCATTTGGAACTCCAGACAGACAAGTAACTGTAGTCTTGCAGCTCATTTGGAACTCCAGACAGACAAGAGACAGTAGTGTTGCAGCTCATTTGGAACTCCAGACAGACAAGAGACAGTAGTGTTGCAGCTCATTTGGAACTCCAGACAGACAAGAGACGCTAGTGTTGCAGCTCATTTGGAACTCCAGACAGACAAGAGACAGTAGTGTTGCAGCTCATTTGGAACTCCAGACAGACAAGAGACAGTAGTGTTGCAGCTCATTTGGAACTCCAGACAGACAAGAGACAGTGGTGTTGCAGCTCATTTGGAACTCCAGACAGACAAGAGACAGTAGTGTTGCAGCTCATTTGGAACTCCAGACAGACAAGATACAGTAGTGTTGCAGCTCATTTGGAACTTTAGACAGACAAGAGACAGTAGTACTGCAGCTCATTTGGAACTCCAGACAGACAAGAGACAGTAGTATTGCAGCTCATTTGGAACTCCAGACAGACAAGAGACAGTAGTACTGCAGCTCATTTGGAACTCCAGACAGACAAGGGACAGTAGTGTTGCAGCTCATTTGAACTCCAGACAGACAAGATACAGTAGTGTTGCAGCTCATTTGGAACTCCAGACAGACAAGAGACAGTAGTGTTGCAGCTCATTTGGAACTCCAGACAGACAAGAGACAGTAGTGTTGCAGCTCATTTGGATCTCCAGACAGACAAGAGACAGTAGTACTGCAGCTCATTTGGAACTCCAGACAGACAAGAGACAGTATTACTGCAGCTCATTTGGAACTCCAGACAGACAAGAGACAGTATTACTGTAGCTCATTTGGAACTCCAGACAGACAAGAGACGGTAGTGTTGCAGCTCATTTGGAACTCCAGACAGACAAGAGACATTAGTGTTGCAGCTCATTTGGAACACCAGACAGACAAGAGACAGTATTACTGTAGCTCATTTGGAACTCCAGACAGACAAGAGACATTAGTGTTGCAGCTCATTTGGAACTCCAGACAGACAAGAGACAGTAGTACTGCAGCTCATTTGGAACTCCAGACAGACAAGAGACAGTGGTACTGCAGCTCATTTGGAAATCCAGACAGACAAGAGACAGTAGTGTTGCAGCTCATTTGGAACTCCAGACAGACAGAGACAGTAGTACTGCAGCTCATTTGGAACCCCAGACAGACAGGAGACAGTAGTACTGCAGCTCATTTGGAACTCCAGACAGACAAGAGACAGTAGTGTTGCAGCTCATTTGGAACTCCAGACAGACAAGAGAAAGTAGTACTGCAGCTCATTTGGAACTCCAGACAGACAAGCGACAGTAGTGCTGCAGCTCATTTGGAACCCCAGACAGACAAGAGACGGTAGTGTTGCAGCTCATTTGGAACTCCAGACAGACAAGAAACTGTAGTCTTGCAGCTCATTTGGAACTCCAGACAGACAAGAGACAGTAGTGTTGCAGCTCATTTGGAACTCCACACAGACAAGAGACAGTAGTGTTGTAGCTCATTTGGAACTCCACACAGACAAGAGACGCTAGTGTTGCAGCTCATTTGGAACTCCAGACAGACAAGAGACGGTAGTGTAGCAGCTCAATTGGAACTCCAGACAGACAAGAAACAGTATTACTGCAGCTCATTTGGAACTCCAGACAGACAAGAAACTGTAGTCTTGCAGCTCATTTGGAACTCCAGACAGACAAGAGACAGTAGTGTTGCAGCTCATTTGGAACTCCAGACAGACAAGAGACGCTAGTGTTGCAGCTCATTTGGAACTCCAGACAGACACGAGACGGTAGTGTTGCAGCTCATTTGGAACTCCAGACAGACAAGAGACGGTAGTGTTGCAGCTCATTTGGAACTCCAGACAGACAAGAGACTGTAGTACTGCAGCTCATTTGGAACTCCAGACAGACAAGAAACAGTAGTGTTGCAGCTCATTTGGAACTCCAGACAGACAAGAGACAGTAGTGTAGCAGCTCATTTGGAACTCCAGACAGACAAGAGACAGTAATGTTGCAGCTCATTTGGAACTCCAGACAGACAAGAGACAGTAGTACTGTAGCTCATTTGGAACTCCAGACAGACAAGAGACAGTAGTGTTGCAGCTCATTTGGAACACCAGACAGACAAGAGACAGTATTACTGTAGCTCATTTGGAACTCCAGACAGACAAGAGACATTAGTGTTGAAGCTCATTTGGAACTCCAGACAGACAAGAGACTGTAGTGTTGCAGCTCATTTGGAACTCCAGACAGACAGAGACAGTAGTACTGCAGCTCATTTGGAACCCCAGACAGACAAGAGACAGTAGTACTGCAGCTCATTTGGAACTCCAGACAGACAAGAGACATTAGTGTTGCAGCTCATTTGGAACTCCAGACAGACAAGAGACTGTAGTGTTGCAGCTCATTTTGAACTCCAGACAGACAAAAAACTGTAGTCTTGCAGCTCATTTGGAACTCCAGACAGACAAGAGACAGTGGTGTTGCAGCTCATTTGGAACTCCAGACAGACAAGAGACAGCAGTGTTGCAGCTCATTTGGAACTCCAGACAGACAAGAGACAGTAGTGCTGCAGCTCATTTGGAACCCCAGATAGACAAGAGACAGTAGTGTTGCAGCTCATTTGGAACTCCAGACAGACAAGTAACTGTAGTCTTGCAGCTCATTTGGAACTCCAGACAGACAAGAGACAGTAGTGTTGCAGCTCATTTGGAACTCCAGACAGACAAGAGACAGTAGTGTTGCAGCTCATTTGGAACTCCAGACAGACAAGAGACGCTAGTGTTGCAGCTCATTTGGAACTCCAGACAGACAAGAGACAGTAGTGTTGCAGCTCATTTGGAACTCCAGACAGACAAGAGACAGTAGTGTTGCAGCTCATTTGGAACTCCAGACAGACAAGAGACAGTGGTGTTGCAGCTCATTTGGAACTCCAGACAGACAAGAGACAGTAGTGTTGCAGCTCATTTGGAACTCCAGACAGACAAGATACAGTAGTGTTGCAGCTCATTTGGAACTTTAGACAGACAAGAGACAGTAGTACTGCAGCTCATTTGGAACTCCAGACAGACAAGAGACAGTAGTATTGCAGCTCATTTGGAACTCCAGACAGACAAGAGACAGTAGTACTGCAGCTCATTTGGAACTCCAGACAGACAAGGGACAGTAGTGTTGCAGCTCATTTGAACTCCAGACAGACAAGATACAGTAGTGTTGCAGCTCATTTGGAACTCCAGACAGACAAGAGACAGTAGTGTTGCAGCTCATTTGGAACTCCAGACAGACAAGAGACAGTAGTGTTGCAGCTCATTTGGATCTCCAGACAGACAAGAGACAGTAGTACTGCAGCTCATTTGGAACTCCAGACAGACAAGAGACAGTATTACTGCAGCTCATTTGGAACTCCAGACAGACAAGAGACAGTATTACTGTAGCTCATTTGGAACTCCAGACAGACAAGAGACGGTAGTGTTGCAGCTCATTTGGAACTCCAGACAGACAAGAGACATTAGTGTTGCAGCTCATTTGGAACACCAGACAGACAAGAGACAGTATTACTGTAGCTCATTTGGAACTCCAGACAGACAAGAGACATTAGTGTTGCAGCTCATTTGGAACTCCAGACAGACAAGAGACAGTAGTACTGCAGCTCATTTGGAACTCCAGACAGACAAGAGACAGTGGTACTGCAGCTCATTTGGAACTCCAGACAGACAAGAGACAGTAGTGTTGCAGCTCATTTGGAACTCCAGACAGACAGAGACAGTAGTACTGCAGCTCATTTGTAACCCCAGACAGACAGGAGACAGTAGTACTGCAGCTCATTTGGAACTCCAGACAGACAAGAGACAGTAGTGTTGCAGCTCATTTGGAACTCCAGACAGACAAGAGAAAGTAGTACTGCAGCTCATTTGGAACTCCAGACAGACAAGCGACAGTAGTGCTGCAGCTCATTTGGAACCCCAGACAGACAAGAGACGGTAGTGTTGCAGCTCATTTGGAACTCCAGACAGACAAGAAACTGTAGTCTTGCAGCTCATTTGGAACTCCAGACAGACAAGAGACAGTAGTGTTGCAGCTCATTTGGAACTCCACACAGACAAGAGACAGTAGTGTTGCAGCTCATTTGGAACTCCACACAGACAAGAGACGCTAGTGTTGCAGCTCATTTGGAACTCCAGACAGACAAGAGACGGTAGTGTAGCAGCTCAATTGGAACTCCAGACAGACAAGAAACAGTATTACTGCAGCTCATTTGGAACTCCAGACAGACAAGAGACAGTAGTGTTGCAGCTCATTTGGAACTCCAGACAGACAAGAGACAGAAGTGTTGCAGCTCATTTGGAACTCCAGATAGACAAGAGACAGTGGTGTTGCAGCTCATTTGGAATTCCAGACAGACAAGAGACAGTAGTGTTGCAGCTCATTTGGAACTCCAGACAGACAAGAAACTGTAGTCTTGCAGCTCATTTGGAACTCCAGACAGACAAGAGACAGTGGTGTTGCAGCTCATTTGGAACTCCAGACAGACAAGAGACAGTAGTGTTGCAGCTCATTTGGAACTCCAGACAGACAAGAGACGCTAGTGTTGCAGCTCATTTGGAACTCCAGACAGACAAGAGACGGTAGTGTTGCAGCTCATTTGGAACTCCAGACAGACAAGAGACGGTAGTGTTGCAGCTCATTTGGAACTCCAGACAGACAAGAGACAGTAGTACTGCAGCTCATTTGGAACTCCAGACAGACAAGAAACAGTAGTGTTGCAGCTCATTTGGAACTCCAGACAGACAAGAGACAGTAGTGTAGCAGCTCATTTGGAACTCCAGACAGACAAGAGACAGTAATGTTGCAGCTCATTTGGAACTCCAGACAGACAAGAGACAGTAGTGCTGCAGCTCATTTGGAACCCCAGATAGACAAGAGACAGTAGTGTTGCAGCTCATTTGGAACTCCAGACAGACAAGTAACTGTAGTCTTGCAGCTCATTTGGAACTCCAGACAGACAAGAGACAGTAGTGTTGCAGCTCATTTGGAACTCCAGACAGACAAGAGACAGTAGTGTTGCAGCTCATTTGGAACTCCAGACAGACAAGAGACGCTAGTGTTGCAGCTCATTTGGAACTCCAGACAGACAAGAGACAGTAGTGTTGCAGCTCATTTGGAACTCCAGACAGACAAGAGACAGTAGTGTTGCAGCTCATTTGGAACTCCAGACAGACAAGAGACAGTGGTGTTGCAGCTCATTTGGAACTCCAGACAGACAAGAGACAGTAGTGTTGCAGCTCATTTGGAACTCCAGACAGACAAGATACAGTAGTGTTGCAGCTCATTTGGAACTTTAGACAGACAAGAGACAGTAGTACTGCAGCTCATTTGGAACTCCAGACAGACAAGAGACAGTAGTATTGCAGCTCATTTGGAACTCCAGACAGACAAGAGACAGTAGTACTGCAGCTCATTTGGAACTCCAGACAGACAAGAGACAGTAGTGTAGCAGCTCATTTGGAACTCCAGACAGACAAGAGACAGTAATGTTGCAGCTCATTTGGAACTCCAGACAGACAAGAGACAGTAGTGCTGCAGCTCATTTGGAACCCCAGATAGACAAGAGACAGTAGTGTTGCAGCTCATTTGGAACTCCAGACAGACAAGTAACTGTAGTCTTGCAGCTCATTTGGAACTCCAGACAGACAAGAGACAGTAGTGTTGCAGCTCATTTGGAACTCCAGACAGACAAGAGACAGTAGTGTTGCAGCTCATTTGGAACTCCAGACAGACAAGAGACGCTAGTGTTGCAGCTCATTTGGAACTCCAGACAGACAAGAGACAGTAGTGTTGCAGCTCATTTGGAACTCCAGACAGACAAGAGACAGTAGTGTTGCAGCTCATTTGGAACTCCAGACAGACAAGAGACAGTGGTGTTGCAGCTCATTTGGAACTCCAGACAGACAAGAGACAGTAGTGTTGCAGCTCATTTGGAACTCCAGACAGACAAGATACAGTAGTGTTGCAGCTCATTTGGAACTTTAGACAGACAAGAGACAGTAGTACTGCAGCTCATTTGGAACTCCAGACAGACAAGAGACAGTAGTATTGCAGCTCATTTGGAACTCCAGACAGACAAGAGACAGTAGTACTGCAGCTCATTTGGAACTCCAGACAGACAAGGGACAGTAGTGTTGCAGCTCATTTGAACTCCAGACAGACAAGATACAGTAGTGTTGCAGCTCATTTGGAACTCCAGACAGACAAGAGACAGTAGTGTTGCAGCTCATTTGGAACTCCAGACAGACAAGAGACAGTAGTGTTGCAGCTCATTTGGATCTCCAGACAGA
The DNA here is from genome assembly GCF_964263955.1 of Coregonus lavaretus. Taxonomy (NCBI): domain Eukaryota; kingdom Metazoa; phylum Chordata; class Actinopteri; order Salmoniformes; family Salmonidae; genus Coregonus; species Coregonus lavaretus. The sequence continues at coordinate 16,709 of NW_028160295.1, read as the reverse complement.
CAAGAGACAGTAGTACTGCAGCTCATTTGGAACTCCAGACAGACAAGAGACAGTATTACTGCAGCTCATTTGGAACTCCAGACAGACAAGAGACAGTATTACTGTAGCTCATTTGGAACTCCAGACAGACAAGAGACGGTAGTGTTGCAGCTCATTTGGAACTCCAGACAGACAAGAGACATTAGTGTTGCAGCTCATTTGGAACACCAGACAGACAAGAGACAGTATTACTGTAGCTCATTTGGAACTCCAGACAGACAAGAGACATTAGTGTTGCAGCTCATTTGGAACTCCAGACAGACAAGAGACAGTAGTACTGCAGCTCATTTGGAACTCCAGACAGACAAGAGACAGTGGTACTGCAGCTCATTTGGAAATCCAGACAGACAAGAGACAGTAGTGTTGCAGCTCATTTGGAACTCCAGACAGACAGAGACAGTAGTACTGCAGCTCATTTGGAACCCCAGACAGACAGGAGACAGTAGTACTGCAGCTCATTTGGAACTCCAGACAGACAAGAGACAGTAGTGTTGCAGCTCATTTGGAACTCCAGACAGACAAGAGAAAGTAGTACTGCAGCTCATTTGGAACTCCAGACAGACAAGCGACAGTAGTGCTGCAGCTCATTTGGAACCCCAGACAGACAAGAGACGGTAGTGTTGCAGCTCATTTGGAACTCCAGACAGACAAGAAACTGTAGTCTTGCAGCTCATTTGGAACTCCAGACAGACAAGAGACAGTAGTGTTGCAGCTCATTTGGAACTCCACACAGACAAGAGACAGTAGTGTTGTAGCTCATTTGGAACTCCACACAGACAAGAGACGCTAGTGTTGCAGCTCATTTGGAACTCCAGACAGACAAGAGACGGTAGTGTAGCAGCTCAATTGGAACTCCAGACAGACAAGAAACAGTATTACTGCAGCTCATTTGGAACTCCAGACAGACAAGAAACTGTAGTCTTGCAGCTCATTTGGAACTCCAGACAGACAAGAGACAGTAGTGTTGCAGCTCATTTGGAACTCCAGACAGACAAGAGACGCTAGTGTTGCAGCTCATTTGGAACTCCAGACAGACACGAGACGGTAGTGTTGCAGCTCATTTGGAACTCCAGACAGACAAGAGACGGTAGTGTTGCAGCTCATTTGGAACTCCAGACAGACAAGAGACTGTAGTACTGCAGCTCATTTGGAACTCCAGACAGACAAGAAACAGTAGTGTTGCAGCTCATTTGGAACTCCAGACAGACAAGAGACAGTAGTGTAGCAGCTCATTTGGAACTCCAGACAGACAAGAGACAGTAATGTTGCAGCTCATTTGGAACTCCAGACAGACAAGAGACAGTAGTACTGTAGCTCATTTGGAACTCCAGACAGACAAGAGACAGTAGTGTTGCAGCTCATTTGGAACACCAGACAGACAAGAGACAGTATTACTGTAGCTCATTTGGAACTCCAGACAGACAAGAGACATTAGTGTTGAAGCTCATTTGGAACTCCAGACAGACAAGAGACTGTAGTGTTGCAGCTCATTTGGAACTCCAGACAGACAGAGACAGTAGTACTGCAGCTCATTTGGAACCCCAGACAGACAAGAGACAGTAGTACTGCAGCTCATTTGGAACTCCAGACAGACAAGAGACATTAGTGTTGCAGCTCATTTGGAACTCCAGACAGACAAGAGACTGTAGTGTTGCAGCTCATTTTGAACTCCAGACAGACAAAAAACTGTAGTCTTGCAGCTCATTTGGAACTCCAGACAGACAAGAGACAGTGGTGTTGCAGCTCATTTGGAACTCCAGACAGACAAGAGACAGCAGTGTTGCAGCTCATTTGGAACTCCAGACAGACAAGAGACAGTAGTGCTGCAGCTCATTTGGAACCCCAGATAGACAAGAGACAGTAGTGTTGCAGCTCATTTGGAACTCCAGACAGACAAGTAACTGTAGTCTTGCAGCTCATTTGGAACTCCAGACAGACAAGAGACAGTAGTGTTGCAGCTCATTTGGAACTCCAGACAGACAAGAGACAGTAGTGTTGCAGCTCATTTGGAACTCCAGACAGACAAGAGACGCTAGTGTTGCAGCTCATTTGGAACTCCAGACAGACAAGAGACAGTAGTGTTGCAGCTCATTTGGAACTCCAGACAGACAAGAGACAGTAGTGTTGCAGCTCATTTGGAACTCCAGACAGACAAGAGACAGTGGTGTTGCAGCTCATTTGGAACTCCAGACAGACAAGAGACAGTAGTGTTGCAGCTCATTTGGAACTCCAGACAGACAAGATACAGTAGTGTTGCAGCTCATTTGGAACTTTAGACAGACAAGAGACAGTAGTACTGCAGCTCATTTGGAACTCCAGACAGACAAGAGACAGTAGTATTGCAGCTCATTTGGAACTCCAGACAGACAAGAGACAGTAGTACTGCAGCTCATTTGGAACTCCAGACAGACAAGGGACAGTAGTGTTGCAGCTCATTTGAACTCCAGACAGACAAGATACAGTAGTGTTGCAGCTCATTTGGAACTCCAGACAGACAAGAGACAGTAGTGTTGCAGCTCATTTGGAACTCCAGACAGACAAGAGACAGTAGTGTTGCAGCTCATTTGGATCTCCAGACAGACAAGAGACAGTAGTACTGCAGCTCATTTGGAACTCCAGACAGACAAGAGACAGTATTACTGCAGCTCATTTGGAACTCCAGACAGACAAGAGACAGTATTACTGTAGCTCATTTGGAACTCCAGACAGACAAGAGACGGTAGTGTTGCAGCTCATTTGGAACTCCAGACAGACAAGAGACATTAGTGTTGCAGCTCATTTGGAACACCAGACAGACAAGAGACAGTATTACTGTAGCTCATTTGGAACTCCAGACAGACAAGAGACATTAGTGTTGCAGCTCATTTGGAACTCCAGACAGACAAGAGACAGTAGTACTGCAGCTCATTTGGAACTCCAGACAGACAAGAGACAGTGGTACTGCAGCTCATTTGGAACTCCAGACAGACAAGAGACAGTAGTGTTGCAGCTCATTTGGAACTCCAGACAGACAGAGACAGTAGTACTGCAGCTCATTTGTAACCCCAGACAGACAGGAGACAGTAGTACTGCAGCTCATTTGGAACTCCAGACAGACAAGAGACAGTAGTGTTGCAGCTCATTTGGAACTCCAGACAGACAAGAGAAAGTAGTACTGCAGCTCATTTGGAACTCCAGACAGACAAGCGACAGTAGTGCTGCAGCTCATTTGGAACCCCAGACAGACAAGAGACGGTAGTGTTGCAGCTCATTTGGAACTCCAGACAGACAAGAAACTGTAGTCTTGCAGCTCATTTGGAACTCCAGACAGACAAGAGACAGTAGTGTTGCAGCTCATTTGGAACTCCACACAGACAAGAGACAGTAGTGTTGCAGCTCATTTGGAACTCCACACAGACAAGAGACGCTAGTGTTGCAGCTCATTTGGAACTCCAGACAGACAAGAGACGGTAGTGTAGCAGCTCAATTGGAACTCCAGACAGACAAGAAACAGTATTACTGCAGCTCATTTGGAACTCCAGACAGACAAGAGACAGTAGTGTTGCAGCTCATTTGGAACTCCAGACAGACAAGAGACAGAAGTGTTGCAGCTCATTTGGAACTCCAGATAGACAAGAGACAGTGGTGTTGCAGCTCATTTGGAATTCCAGACAGACAAGAGACAGTAGTGTTGCAGCTCATTTGGAACTCCAGACAGACAAGAAACTGTAGTCTTGCAGCTCATTTGGAACTCCAGACAGACAAGAGACAGTAGTGTTGCAGCTCATTTGGAACTCCAGACAGACAAGAGACGCTAGTGTTGCAGCTCATTTGGAACTCCAGACAGACAAGAGACAGTAGTACTGCAGCTCATTTGGAACTCCAGACAGACAAGAAACAGTAGTGTTGCAGCTCATTTGGAACTCCAGACAGACAAGAGACAGTAGTGTAGCAGCTCATTTGGAACTCCAGACAGACAAGAGACAGTAATGTTGCAGCTCATTTGGAACTCCAGACAGACAAGAGACGGTAGTGTTGCAGCTCTTTTGGAACTCCAGACAGACAAGAGACATTAGTGTTGCAGCTCATTTGGAACTCCAGACAGACAAGAGACAGTAGTACTGTAGCTCATTTGGATCTCCAGACAGACAAGAGACATTAGTGTTGCAGCTCATTCGGAACACCAGACAGACAAGAGACAGTATTACTGTAGCTCATTTGGAACTCCAGACAGACAAGAGACATTAGTGTTGCAGCTCATTTGGAACTCCAGACAGACAAGAGACTGTAGTGTTGCAGCTCATTTGGAACTCCAGACAGACAGAGACAGTAGTACTGCAGCTCATTTGGAACCCCAGACAGACAAGAGACAGTAGTACTGCAGCTCATTTGGAACTCCAGACAGACAAGAGACATTAGTGTTGCAGCTCATTTGGAACTCCAGACAGACAAGAGACTGTAGTGTTGCAGCTCATTTTGAACTCCAGACAGACAAGAAACTGTAGTCTTGCAGCTCATTTGGAACTCCAGACAGACAAGAGACAGTGGTGTTGCAGCTCATTTGGAACTCCAGACAGACAAGAGACAGCAGTGTTGCAGCTCATTTGGAACTCCAGACAGACAAGAGACAGTAGTGCTGCAGCTCATTTGGAACCCCAGATAGACAAGAGACAGTAGTGTTGCAGCTCATTTGGAACTCCAGACAGACAAGTAACTGTAGTCTTGCAGCTCATTTGGAACTCCAGACAGACAAGAGACAGTAGTGTTGCAGCTCATTTGGAACTCCAGACAGACAAGAGACAGTAGTGTTGCAGCTCATTTGGAACTCCAGACAGACAAGAGACGCTAGTGTTGCAGCTCATTTGGAACTCCAGACAGACAAGAGACAGTAGTGTTGCAGCTCATTTGGAACTCCAGACAGACAAGAGACAGTAGTGTTGCAGCTCATTTGGAACTCCAGACAGACAAGAGACAGTGGTGTTGCAGCTCATTTGGAACTCCAGACAGACAAGAGACAGTAGTGTTGCAGCTCATTTGGAACTCCAGACAGACAAGATACAGTAGTGTTGCAGCTCATTTGGAACTTTAGACAGACAAGAGACAGTAGTACTGCAGCTCATTTGGAACTCCAGACAGACAAGAGACAGTAGTATTGCAGCTCATTTGGAACTCCAGACAGACAAGAGACAGTAGTACTGCAGCTCATTTGGAACTCCAGACAGACAAGGGACAGTAGTGTTGCAGCTCATTTGAACTCCAGACAGACAAGATACAGTAGTGTTGCAGCTCATTTGGAACTCCAGACAGACAAGAGACAGTAGTGTTGCAGCTCATTTGGAACTCCAGACAGACAAGAGACAGTAGTGTTGCAGCTCATTTGGATCTCCAGACAGACAAGAGACAGTAGTACTGCAGCTCATTTGGAACTCCAGACAGACAAGAGACAGTATTACTGCAGCTCATTTGGAACTCCAGACAGACAAGAGACAGTATTACTGTAGCTCATTTGGAACTCCAGACAGACAAGAGACGGTAGTGTTGCAGTTCATTTGGAACTCCAGACAGACAAGAGACATTAGTTTTGCAGCTCATTTGGAACACCAGACAGACAAGAGACAGTATTACTGTAGCTCATTTGGAACTCCAGACAGACAAGAGACATTAGTGTTGCAGCTCATTTGGAACTCCAGACAGACAAGAGACAGTAGTACTGCAGCTCATTTGGAATTCCAGACAGACAAGAGACAGTGGTACTGCAGCTCATTTGGAACTCCAGACAGACAAGAGACAGTAGTGTTGCAGCTCATTTGGAACTCCAGACAGACAGAGACAGTAGTACTGCAGCTCATTTGGAACCCCAGACAGACAGGAGACAGTAGTACTGCAGCTCATTTGGAACTCCAGACAGACAAGAGACAGTAGTGTTGCAGCTCATTTGGAACTCCAGACAGACAAGAGAAAGTAGTACTGCAGCTCATTTGGAACTCCAGACAGACAAGCGACAGTAGTGCTGCAGCTCATTTGGAACCCCAGACAGACAAGAGACGGTAGTGTTGCAGCTCATTTGGAACTCCAGACAGACAAGAAACTGTAGTCTTGCAGCTCATTTGGAACTCCAGACAGACAAGAGACAGTAGTGTTGCAGCTCATTTGGAACTCCACACAGACAAGAGACAGTAGTGTTGCAGCTCATTTGGAACTCCACACAGACAAGAGACGCTAGTGTTGCAGCTCATTTGGAACTCCAGACAGACAAGAGACGGTAGTGTAGCAGCTCAATTGGAACTCCAGACAGACAAGAAACAGTATTACTGCAGCTCATTTGGAACTCCAGACAGACAAGAGACAGTAGTGTTGCAGCTCATTTGGAACTCCAGACAGACAAGAGACAGAAGTGTTGCAGCTCATTTGGAACTCCAGATAGACAAGAGACAGTGGTGTTGCAGCTCATTTGGAATTCCAGACAGACAAGAGACAGTAGTGTTGCAGCTAATTTGGAACTCCAGACAGACAAGAGACAGTAGTACTGCAGCTCATTTGGAACTCCAGACAGACAAGAGACAGTAGTGTTGCAGCTCATTTGAACTCCAGACAGACAAGATACAGTAGTGTTGCAGCTCATTTGGAACTCCAGACAGACAAGAGACAGTAGTGTTGCAGCTCATTTGGATCTCCAGACAGACAAGAGACAGTAGTACTGCATCTCATTTGGAACTCCAGACAGACAAGAGACAGTTGTGTTGCAGCTCATTTGGAACTCCAGACAGACAAGAGACAGTAGTGTTGCAGCTCATTTGGAACTCCAGACAGACAAGAGACGGTAGTGTTGCAGCTCATTTGGAACTTCAGACAGACAAGAGACGGTAGTGTAGCAGCTCATTTGGAACTCCAGACAGACAAGAGACAGTAGTACTGCAGCTCATTTGGAACTCCAGACAGACAAGAGACTGTATTACTGCAGCTCATTTGGAACTCCAGACAGACAAGAGACATTAGTGTTGCAGCTCATTTGGAACTCCAGACAGACAAGAGACAGTAGTGTTGCAGCTCATTTGGAACTCCAGACAGACAAGAGACAGTAGTGTTGCAGCTCATTTGGAACTTCAGACAGACAAGAGACAGTAGTGTTGCAGCTCATTTGGAACTCCAGACAGACAAGAGACAGTAGTGTTGCAGCTCATTTGGAACTCCAGACAGACAAGAGACATTAGTACTGCAGCTCATTTGGAACTCCAGACAGACAAGAGACATTATTACTACAGCTCATTTGGAGCACTTAGAAGTTAGGCGACAGCAGTGCCGACTTAGGGTATTTGATTCCGGCCCTCTTCGCATGTCTCACCCTCTCAGTAGTATACTAGAGGCTCAGACGTATCTGTGGGCTATTCAGTCGCAACGTGGGATCTGGCTCAAGCATGGCCCCCCGACGCACGTCGCTTTCACCGCTGAGCTGATTTTTTGGGGAGGGGAGGAGGATGTATGAAAGACGTTAGGTTTGCGTTAGGTTACTGTGCCCTGAGTGAGTCTCTCTCCTCTCTGTTTCTCTCTCTCTCTGTTTCTCTCTCTCTCTTCCCCCTCCTACTGTATATTCTCAGTCAGCACATTTCCTCCCCTCTCCCTCGTTGCCTCTTCTCCCTCTATGCCCTCCTCTCTTTTCTCTCTCTCTCCTTCCCACATCCCTAGAGCTCCTCAGTCACTCAGGGCATGATTTTGGGAGCTCCCTCCCCTCCTTCTCTCCTCCCCTCCCTCCAAACACCTCCCTAACACTGCGGCAATGTAATCTCCTTCCAGACTCAACTTCTGTCTTTGTCTCCCTGCCCTAATCCCTCTTTCACTCCCCTGTCTTCATCTCTCTTTCCATGTCTCCTCTCCCTCACTCTCTCTTGGTCCCTCTACCCACACTCCCCCTTCCCTATCTCCTCCTCTATGTTTGTCCCTTTCCCCCTTTCACTTCCTCTCCCTCACTCTGTGTCTCTTTAAAGTAACACAGGCAGTAGGGGCTTGACCTGATTGACTTTTATTGCATTTTAATACCCAGGTGTCTGTCTGTCTCTCTCCTGCAGAGCCATCTCTTGTGCTGAGCTGTTGTGTATTAGCATGTCATAATTAATTCATGCTAAGCTTTAAACACTCAGAGATCTGAGAGACAAAAAGACAGGTTCTAAACACTCAGTGCTCTGAGAGAGAGAGAGAGAGAGAGAGAGAGAGAGAGAGAGAGAGAGAGAGAGAGAGAGAGAGAGAGAGAGAGAGAGAGGCTCTAAACACTCAGAGCTCTGAGAGAGAGAGGCTCTAAACACTCAGTGCTCTGAGAGAGAGAGAGGCTCTAAACATTCAGAGCTCTGAGAAAGAGACAGACAGGCTCTAAACACTCAGTGCTCTGAGAGAGAGACAGGCTCTAAACATTCAGAGCTCTGAGAGAGAGAGACAGGCTCTAAACACTCAGTGCTCTGAGAGAGAGACAGACAGACAGCCTCTGAACATTTAGAGCTCAGAGAGAGACAGACAAGTTCTAAACCGTCAGAGCTCTGAGAGAGACACAGACGGGCTTTAAACACTCAGAGCTCTGAGAGAGAGAGACAGGCTCTAAACACTCAGTGCTCTGAGAGACAAACAGACATACAGGCTCTAAACATTCAGAGCTCTGAGAGACAGACAGGCTCTAAACATTCAGAGCTCTGAGAGAGAGAGAGAGAGAGAGAGAGAGAGAGAGAGGCTCTAGACATTCAGAGCTCTGAGGGAGAGACAAACTCTAAACACACACCTATTGGAGGAGAGTAGGAAGATACAATAGGGTTTGATGAAGATGAGGAAAATGATGATGGTGATGCCATTTTGTCAATCTCCATTGTCAATTATTGTCAATCATCCGTCATGACACCCATTGCAAAACCTTTAGCTCAGTCCGTAATTTTTGGACACAAAATCTCTGTGTAGTCATAGCCTTAGACAGATGAGTGAAAGATTGAGAGTACCTTCAAACCAAAACGCATGAAACGCAGCGTTCTGGTGTGGTGGCAACTACTGGGGAGAAATGATAAGGTGTAAACACTGTTCTACGTTTTAAATTGGTTGACGGCACAACACAACCTTAGATCCTTACCCAACACATTGAAAACCTTTAAGGGGGTCTGAACTCCCTGATTTGGCCTCGTTTTTTTGACTTGCTCAGTAAGAAATGCTAGCAGCCATGACTGAAGCCAAACGAGAGTTGTCTTGGGGGTGTGGTTTAATGTGGGTGTTTCTTGGGTGTGTCTTTGCCATTCAATCACAACAACAAGGGCAGTAGTGAGTGGTGACAGTGAGGTAAGCTAAACTAGCTTTGCTAGGGAGAGAAGTGTTGAAGATGAGGACTTTTCCCCTCATGACTGACTCGCCATCTCAAGACGGTCAGCTAATTCAGTTCTATGTGTAAGCTAAAGCCTGCACTGACCTTGTGTTTAGCCAAGCTGACAGCAGCTAGCTAGCATAGCTTGAGGATAGCTGAAGCTGACTAGCCTATGTAGCTAGCTGATATTTCTCTGTCAAATCACAGTTATGCCAAGATAGCATGATGAACCAGTGACTGGACTCTGGAATGTTACACGAGACACTCGTTCTACAACACCTTGCTACGAAAGTAGCTTGCAACTTAATTTCAAAATGTCATCACGTCACCGTGGAAACGATAGTCAGCTCAGCTGTCAACACAATATTCTATAACTGGCTAGTTTTGTCTCGTCTCTCCTTATGTCCTTTGTTAGATCTTTCCCAGCGGACAAATATAACCAAAATGTACTCACCAGTCACCAACAACACCAGTCTCAGGTTTGACGGTTGTCAGCACGCAGAAGTAGTAGCTAGCGCTGGATGTAATCCATATCCTGCCCATCTGCCTAAGATTGTTGAACAACTTTATGGAAGCCCATTTTCAGTGGTATTTTTTGAGCAATATGTGCATTGCACATCACGCTACTGCCAAAGATAATCTGTGGCAGACCATCCATCTTCCACATGGCAGGAAGTAATCACACCATGTTGTCTGTGGAAGACTGTTTCTCCATGCATGACAATTATCTCTAGGTGTTGCCACCACGTGTTAATGGGCAAAAGGGGGCATGCATATTGACATAATTGTAAGCCATACCCAACCCTTGTGAAAATCGTGACGAACTCACCAACAAAACTCTGTTTTGGACGAGACTGACTTTATGACCAAAATTATCCTATTTACACTTTGTAGTCAACTTTGACACTAGAATAAATGTTCCTGACTAATATCGATGCAACATAGGCTGTTTTCAAACAGAGAAGTTGCTTTTTTGGTTCAGTCGGTCTTTACGTTGCTGCGCTTTTTACGGCATCTCTTTGTCTTGTTTGAAACAGTGTTTCGATCTGGAGCGTGAAGTCACGAGCTGTGCTGGTGGATGAAACTGAATACATTGACCATGATCCTTTGCTAGTTATGGCCACTTTCACCATGATCCTTAGCGATTTTTGGGTGCTATTCAGCCCAAGGGGCCAGGGTTAGGGTCTAGAAGCACAGTTTCGACTGCTCCTACAGTTTTGCTTCGGTACTGCAGTTTAACTGACGGCCAGCTCAGAAAGACAATTTCCATAGACTGCCACATAGAGAAGTCAGATTTGAATTTTTTAATTTAACATTTTTTAACTGTAAAATCTGACTTCTCTAATAAGACACTTTAGTCAGCACCTTTGTGCACAAAACACCCATTGAATTATTCAAATAACTGTTGCTGAGGCCGATTCTTTTTTTCTGCACTCACAGCCGAAGATATTAACATTTTATATTCATCCGATGTCTGCCATCTTTTTGGATAACGCGATGACGTCGTCGCTGCTCCCTGTGCGCACTGAGTGCTAGTGATGTTGGTCCATATAAACCTGATGCAACACGGATATAGACGGTCATAATCGACAGGTAAAATGGCGGAAGTGGATGCTGAGTTTCGACTCAAGCAGGGAGGCGAGCAAAGTTGGTGAAGTTGGTGGGGCGGCAGGTAGCTTAGTGGTTAAGAGCGTTGTGCCAGTAACTGAAAGGTCGCTGGTTCTAATCCCCGAGCCGACTAGGTGAAAAATCTGTCGATGTGCCCTTGAGCAAGGCACTTAACCCTAATTGCTCCTGTAAGTCGCTCTGGATAAGAGCGTCTGCTAAATGACGTAAATGTAAAAAAAAGTTGAATGTCCTGAATGGACAACAGTAGCGTTGAAAACTGTAACAAAAAGGAAATTGTCTAAAATTGGAGTGGACGATACGTCTATGAAGGATACTGATTCGCTTCTTGTTGGGATGCGTTTGTTGAGTAAGGATGCATATGTGACCGACCGGCTCGATTCTGTCTTTTGTAGCAAAATGTTAAATTGTGTTTTTACATTGGATAAAAGTAGAGACTCAGAGCTAGAAAATGGTATATAATACACTACAGTTGAAGAACAATGGGAAAGTAATTCTGCTTTGAAAGTTGATAAACTTGTAACCTCACTTTTGAGAAAATGGCCCTTGAATGTTTTGATACCTGGACAGCTCTTCTTTGTCTACACCCATTCAGCATCGTTCACACCCTTTTAAGCTTTAGCCCCAACCGTCTCTTTAAGGATTCACATGTGAGGCTATGTACTAAACATCCAAAGATTTCAAGACTAAAGGCTGGTTCATACCTCGGGTGTGTTCGTCAATTTAATCTGGAGTGCCAGAGTATGCTCTTGGCGTTCGTAAACTCAGAGCGTTGTCAGATTGGCCGTTCGTAAATTCAGAGCGTTTTGCTCTCGGAGCGCACACTGGACGCTCTGGCAGAAAAGTAGGGTTGATCCGAGCGTTCTGACCTAACAACAGCAGTCAAGCACCCAAGCTAACTGGCTAACGTTGGCTAGCTTGCTAGCTACTTCCAGACACAAATGAGAGAACAGCTCACTGACCATTTTAGTCACCCTAGCAGAGCTGGTTAGGCTGTTTTTATGTTATCCAGAGATTTGGTAACTGCAACTGTGCTGCTGGCAACAATTTCATTATGCTTTTTTTTGCCAACGTTTACTGACACTGGCCATATTCAACGGGTGTTGAGTGTTAGTAAATTTGTCAGTTCTTCTGCGCTCTGACACACTCAGACTAGAGTACTTTGAAATTGCAGTAGATAGCCAGAGCGAATTTAACAGCTACGTCTATCGACAGTTGTCGCAGTGACATCATAAACATTGTATTGAAATAGTTACTTGCATAGTGGAGTCTTTTGTTTAGACATGTAGCTAGCTAACTAAACAATGAACCATAATCCCAACTCAAAACATTACTACCCTGCATGAATCTGCAGCTAACCAACCAGGTTCAATGTTAACTAGCTAACATTAGGATATAACAAGCAATGCAAATAGCTCTGAGATACAAATAATATTACTACACAGATCATACACGTAACGTTAGCTAGCTAGCCAGCCAGCTAACGTTAGCTAGCTAGCTAACAGTACACTTTAACTTGAAATGGAAACCACTTTCTGACAAAATTAGAAAAGTGTAATATCTGAAAATGTAGCTAGCTAGACTCTCTTACCCGTATACATGGATGGACGCTTCTCCCGCTCTGTCACAGATGCCATGGTTGCTCTTAGTTTGAAGATGTAATCCGGAGCCTTCTGTGTGTTCTCTTTTTGACTCTGTCTGCATATTTGCAATGAAACGCCAGAATTTTCTCCATCTCCTTAGCTATCATACTCTAATTTCACTGATTTCAAAACTTGGTTCTCTAGAAAGTGGAGAGCAACACTTATGCAATTCTACTATGTGATATCTTTCAAAAAAAGCAGTGTTAGAAAGGATTACCTACACATACTGACCAGCTCATATTATAGACAGAAGCGTGCTACATGGCAATCCGAACACATCTCTCGGCCTTTCCAGCCCGCTCATTATCTCAGCCAATCATGGCTAGCGAGAAGGTTGCTGTCTTTTTCCATGGCTAAACCAACAAGGCTCGTTATTTAACAATTTTATTCGTATTTACAGATGGCATACAAGTTTGTCACATGTTCCAGAAGGCATTTCTCCCAAAAAAAACGCATTTTGATAAAATAAAATAAAAGTTTACATTCAAATGGCGCTCCTGGAAGTAGTGACCTGTGAAGAAGCGACATTTGCCTAGTTTCCTGAAACGAGTCACATGTGGAAAACCCGTTTGAGGTGTCAAATGGTGAAATAGTCTGTCAGCGTGACCAGGAGTCATCTTATTTTGATTCATCGTATTTCTGAAGAACAGAGGAAGATTGCAATGGGCCTTAAAAGAATCCGGACAACAGAAGTTTTGTGCTTTGAACTTCGGAGTAGAGCACCCGTCAAAGGAGTCATCTCAGGGGTGACGACGGATGTTCAGGTTGAATACCTGAAAATAATTCCTGGTGTGGTTGGTGCCCGGCGTCTGACCCGCTGGGTGAATGGAGAAAAAGAAGAGTCTGTCGGTCCTGTTGTTTTTTTGATAAAGAGCATCTACCTACGCATGTGAAGCTTGGTTATGTAAGATAGGCTTTAAGAGCTTTTGTTCCCAAACCACTGCAGTGTAAGAACTGTAAAGGATTTGGCCATGTTTCAAGAGTATAAAGAAGAACGATATAGTAGAAGGACGACGGTGTTGCAATTTTGGTAGGGATCATTATCCCGAGTTCCTGGAGTGCCCTGTAAGGGTTAAGGAGATTGAGGTGGCAAAAGTTAGAGCAAACGATCGAATCTCCTATGCAGAGGCAATTAAAATAATTGATAAAACAAGTGATGCTAGTGACGATATGGTAGCGGCTGTACCACAGCCTGTAGTAAATGTTTGCTGCCAGTCAAAAGATACCCAGTTTGTTAAAAGGTGGATTTTGTGACGTTCATTGCCACAGTTATAAACTGTATGGCTCAAGTCTCAAAGAAGTCTAAGAAACTGGACATTATTGTGGCTGCGGCAGAAAAGCATTTGGGACTTAAGGATTTTACATCTGAAGACTTGCAAGGGGTACTGGCACCGGAAGACGGACCGCCCTCCCAGGCTCCCCTTGAGCCTGTGTAGGGATCAGATCTATTTTATTGTAATTGTTTTACAGAAAAGTTGTTTGATTTAATTTATTGAATTTTTTGTCGTTTTTCTGTTTGTTCCGTTTTTGGGGGGAATCCTGTTTCTATCCTGCACAATCGCCAATATACCATTAAAAAAAAAAAAGAAGAAGAAGAAGAAGAAGAAGAAGAAGAAGAAGAAGAAGAAGAAGAAGAAGAAGAAGAAGAAGATATAGACGGTCCATGAATCGGAAATGTAATGTTAAAATGATTACCTTGAAAACAACGGGTGGACATCTGGGTCAGCTGACAATGTCACGAAAATGATGCTTCAATGGGGCAGAGTGTGAGTTGTTGTGATTCTGGATGGCCAGATAGCTACCAACAATGACAAGTAGCTAGTTTCATCTTGTTCTTGATACCATCTCTTGTTTTGAGGTGTTTAGACCGATTATGTCAGTGATAATAATTATGGCTAAAATGCTCTAGCTAGCTAACCAACAACTGTAACGATGTATTTGAGAGACGTGCTCATTCTGCAAATGTATTTATGTTTTCAATAAATATTGGAGATTAAATATAGTTTACATGTTGTCAACAACCCAGTATGCTTTGCCCCGTAGTTGCACACACATCGGTTTTGTTGCTAAACAACCAACCCATCTATTATATGTCAGTGATTCAGCCCCATTCAGCAATATGGCACGCTTCAAATTCAAAGCCCCATCAGGAGTTTTCCGTAGGAATACGTGGATGATGTCAGTGCTATCACTATCTACTGGTTTTAATGGCTATGGCCTCAAACTCAACTCTGGACCTCAAAGCCAGTTCTTCTACATTTTTTCACTGTTCCCCTCTAATCAGGGACTGATTTAGACCTGGGACACCAGGTGTGTGCAATTAATTATCAGGTAGAACAGAAAACCAGCAGGCTTCGGACCTCGTAGGGTAAGAGTCGAGTACCCCTGGTCTATGGTTTGAACACAGCCTGACTCTGGAAAAAGAACTCTGTCCTTTTAAGAGCAGCAGAGCAGGGAGGAGTTGTGTGCTGATGTCACTTTGCTGAAATTAAAGTTAACTTGTGAGCAGGAAATACACATGGTAACAAACTCTCTCCTACTCTTTACACAAAGCTACACAAAGTCTACCTTTTGTCAAGACAAAGAGGAGGTAGCACACTCAGGTAAGTAAAGAGAGAAACAGAGAGATATTTACCTGGCCATTTTTTTGACCTATAAATTAATGATAGACACACACTGATTCTTGACGAATATAACATATAAATGCCTCATGAGCTTAGTTTCAACTGTCGTACTCCATCACAACCCAAAATATACGTTTGTTTTACTCTAGCTGCTTTTAGCAACGCGGGTGTATTTACATACACAAGCGTTGCTTTCAATTGTATTGGGTTACACAAAAACAGTCCGCGGACAGGACGGTCCAAATACAAAATATCTAAAGGATCGTATGATTAAACAGACTTTCCAAACTTGGGTCTGTTCTAGACCCACTTCCTCTCTGCTTACCTCATTTCAAAATAAAAGTCCCTGAAAAGTTATTCATTTTTTGTCCACATATGGCGCACGTGCAGGACTTTTCTTTTCAGATTGCCCCAATTTTAATACATAAAGTTAAAAAGCTTTTGCACACTTTTGTTTACTCTTTCTCCTTATGATGAAAAGCTTTGTTTATCTCTAAAAACAATGTCAAAACTGTCAAAATTGTTTTGATATCACTACAAAAATAGTCTTACATCTATCAATACATTTAGTATTCAGAAAATGAATTACTGTATAATGCTGACTCATTCCAGGAAGTATTTTTTATAGTTGTTTTATTGTGTTCCAGAAATGGCATCCTCCAGCAGTGTCCTGTCTGAAGAGCAGTTCCAGTGCTCTATCTGTCTGGATGTGTTCACTGAGCCAGTCTCCACTCGCTGTATCAGCGAATACTGGGATACCACTGACCTGTGCCAGTGTCCACTGTGCAAGCATAAATTCAACAGAAGACTTTAGCTAAAAACCAACACAACACTCAGAGATGTTGCAGATTATTTTAAAAGGAAGAGAGTGAGAGACATAGATGAGTCTCTCCCTTCACTTGGAGAAATGGTCTGTGATGTTTGCAAAGGTGAAAGGCCCTGAAGTCCTGCCTGGAGTGTCAGACCTCTTTTTGTGAGACTCACCTGCAACCTCATCAGAGAGTCACTGGCCTGAAAAGGCACAAGCTAATAGACCCTGTGGAGAAGCTGGAAAACAGGATGTGTAAGAAGCATGACAGACTGCTGGCGCTGTTCTGTAGGTCCGACCAGACGTGTGTGTGTCAGTTCTGCAATGAGACAGACCACAAGACTCACCACACCGTCCCTCTAGTGTTAGAGTGTGGAGAGAGGAAGGCTCAGCTGGGGAAGATGGAGCGACAGATACGGCAGATGATCCAAGAGCGACTAGAGAAGGTTCAGAAGATCAAATATTCAGTAGAGATCAGCAAGAGAGACACAGATAGAGATGGCAGACAGCCTTCAGGTCTTCACTGATCTGATGCATTCCATTGAGAAAAGTGGTTGAGGAGAAGCAGAAAGAAACAGAGAATCGGGCTGAAGGGTTTATTAAAGAGCTGGAGCAGGAAATCAATGACCTATGTAGGAGACACACTGAGTTGGAACAGCTCTCAC